>NC_034192.2:39747189-39992189 GCF_002021735.2 Oncorhynchus kisutch
ATTTACAATGACGGCCGACACCGGCCAAACTCAAACAACAGTGGGTCAATTGTGCACAGCCCTATGGGATTCCCAATCATGGCCAGTTGTGATACAGTCTGGATTCAAACCAGGTTGTCTGTAGTGACACCTCTAGCTGAGATGCAGTGCCTTAGACCACTATGCCACTTGGGAGCCCAAGTGCAGGGAGAAATATTGTGAGAGGGTGCTGTTAGTACGAACAGCTGCATGAGGAGCTGAATACAGGACCTTTATCCACGAGACAAAAGTAAGGCCAATTACAAATATATCAAGTGCAGTAGAAATGCAATACATTCAAAGGCATTCTGGGCAACCAGAAAAATATAGTGAGTAAAGAATATGAAATAAGCACTGTGGGTTACCGAATGATTGTCTACCCGTGATAAAACCTGCCTGATCCCGGTGTATTACTGTAGACATAACTGCTTCTAGTCGGATAGCCAGAACCTTAGTAAGTATCTTAAAGCAGGCTGACGTGGCACTACGCCTCAAATTTCAGCGGGTCTTCCCCCTTTTTCAGGAGGACTGATATTATGGCCTGTGACATGGTTGGGGGGAGTGGCCCATGCGTAAGTGCCTCAGCGTAGACATTGCATAATAAGGGTGTCAGCTTAGGATACATATATTTTTTAAACTTAATTGGGTAACCATCTGGACCTGAGGCCTTACCGTTTTCATTGATTTTATTGCCCGGTCAATCGTTGCTACAGAGATGGGCTTCTTAAAGAATCACAAAGAAATGGACAGTGTGGTTAAAGAGCAATCATTTGCTTCTGATGAGTAAAGGTCCTTGTAGATATTTTCTAATTGATCATTAATACACTTTTGGTCTGAAGTCATCACACCTGCTGGAGGTTGGGATTTCAGCTATTAGGCCAGATGCTGCTGATTGCCTAGGTCCTTTACTCATGAAGTTTGAGAAAGAGAACCACCAACTGGTGATGGTCCCCGAAAGAGGTAACGGTTAAATATAGGTGCATACAGTATGTCGGGGCGGCAGGTAATTTAGTGGTTCAGAGCATTAGGCCAGTAACCAAAAAATTGCTGGTTCTAATCCCCAAAACCTGCTATGTGAAAACTCTGTCGATGTTCCCTGCAAAGCACTTAACTCTAATTGCTCCTGTAAGTTTCTCTGGATCAAAGTGCCTGCTAAATGGATTTTAAATTGATCACTCTTTTGTCACAAAGAATTTTCCCGCTGCATGACGAAATTCAAATGAGCCTCGTGAGCCCCTGAAAATGAGCAGTTCTCTTTATCTCCATGTGGGGAAAGTCAAGCCATTGGGATCAGGGCTTGCAATCAAAATAATTTCCTTGCTCAAACGCTGAAACGCTGGGCCTAGGTCCTGTGACTGCAACATTCAAATGTACAGAAATGCATCTGAAATGGAGCCATACACATCAACAACCATTGTTTTTTTACAGATTAATAATACAATATACATATTGGTCTCCACTAGGCTATGACATAGAAGTGTCAAGCTCAAAATTTAGTTAAATTGTGGCCAGGGGTGGACTAGCGGATAGGGCCACTGCCTTCAGTGTGCACATATAGGCCTACCGTGTCAGTGTGGGTTTGATTCCAGCCCATGTCCTTCCCGCAAAAAATAACTAGATCCCCCCCGATTGACTTATTTATTTATACATTTGAAATATGGACAGTCGAGGGATATTTTACCCCAGATCTTGATAAGAAATGACCATACCTTTTGGATAAAATAAATGAGAAACTAAATAAAAGCTTGTCAAATAAATAATACAATACCAACCAGAGGGTTATCTTTAAAGACTTTGGTTGCAAGCAGGACTAACGTTAAGGCAACACCGATATCTTCTTTTAGGGAGCGGTAATGAGGTGACCAATGACCAACAATTGGTGATTTTAGTACGTATTGATGGCTTAACGAGACATCAGCTGGCGATGATCTAGTGTCATCGATGGCTGCAATAGGCCCCTTGATATTTGAATATATTACAATAGGCTACATTCTATCCTGGCCATAATGAACGGTGTGACCACTGTTAATAGGCTACGCTACTGTTGTGTGATGAGGGCCATCAGTTGATTGACAGAATGATAAACTTTCCTCCAGTGTGGATGCTCACCCATGTTTTATTTCATTTGTATTATTTTTGTGGTACTTTTCACCCCCCAATTTTGTGATATCCATTTGGTAGTTACAGTCTTGTCCCATCGCTGCAACTCCCGTATGGACTCGTGACAGGTGAAGTTGAGAGCCATGCTTCCCCCGAAACACAACCCTGCCAAGCCGCACTTCTTCTTGACACACTGCTCGCTTAACCCAGAAGGCAGCCACACCAATGTGTTGGAGGAAACACAGTACAAGTGGCAACCGTGTCAGTGTGCATGCGCCCGGCCTGCCACGCCACAGGAGCTGCTAGAGCGCGATGCGACAAAGACATGTAGTCTGTAGTGACACCTCAAGCACTGCGATGCAGTGACTTAGACCGCAGCACCACTTGGGAGGCCTGTCCCACACATTTTATAATTTGTCAATATAGTTCTGTTCTTTGGTGTGGATTGAAAGCTTGTAATGTGTGGCTTTAATATTTCATTACATAAAGCGATTTTGTTGAGCTGAGACACTTTCCTTTGATGTGTAAATTATCAGACTATTCGTTTCACTTATTGAAAAGATTTAGATAAATGCAATTTACTTGTGGGCCTAATGTAGGCTCAGGCTGGTCACTAGTTTTCCCAACACTCATGAGACTCAGAGTCGGAGTGCGCTGCTTAGATCAGGGTTTCCAAAACTCGGTCCTGGGGCCCCCCCTGGGTGCACATTTTGTTTTTTGCCCTAGCACAACACAGCTGTTTCAAATCCTCAAAGCTTGATGATGAGTTGGTTATTTGAATAAGCTGTGTAATGCTAGGGCAAACACCAAAATGTGCACCCAGGGAGGGCCCCAGGGCCGAGTTTGCGAAACCCTGGCTTAGACCACTGTGCTATGGCAGTTGACAATGTTCTCTAGCAAACACCACCCTGGGGCGGCAGGGTAGCCTAGTGGTTAGACCGTTGGACTAGTAACCAAAAGGTTGCAAGCTCAAATACCCGAACTGACAAGGTACAAATCTGTCATTCTGCCCCTGAACAGGCAGTTAACCCACTGTTCCTAGGCTGTCATTGAAAATAAGAATTTGTTCTTAACTAACTTGCCTAGTAAAAAAATAAAAACTCAGTAACCTATCAATAATGATGATACATAGGTGCGCCATATTTCTTTTTTAAAGCCTTCCCAAAACCACAGCCCTAAGCTTATCCACTAGGAAATGCCTAAATTGTTAACTTTTGTGTTGTTGCTGTTTTAACCCTGTTACCATGTGGAATAAAAATTTAAAAATCTATGTGTCAAAGGATAGTGGACCGGATTCAAATCCATGCTGACTCTGGCATACTGTATGTGTACTGAGGTCAGTGGCTGTACGCAAGACTACACATGCACTGATGCATCCAAGATCATTTATTCTGCCTATTGCTTTCCTTAAACATATAATAAAACAATTGATTAAAAAATACAGTATTTTCCCAAATTAAAAATACATCTACCCCCTACAAATATGTCAATGAATTATAATCCACATAAGAATTCACAGAAGACACACTGTAGCCTGCATCTAGCCTACATAAGGTATGGCACTGCATTGTATACAAACACCTCTTCCAGCTGGTCCCTTGCGCCAATTCTAAGTATTTCTTCAGATATTCAAATCCTCCTGCTGCAAGATTATTTTCCTCCTGCGAGGAACTTGACACCTGTACAATCGTCCCGGCACCTCTGTTAGAAGGTGTGGTCGTCATACCCTGATCTGTTTCACCTGTCTTTGTGATGGTCTCCACCCCCCTCCAGGTGTCGCCCATCTTCCCCATTATCCCCTGTGTATTTATACCTGTGTTCTCTGTTTGTCTGTTGCCAGTATGTTTTGTTTGTCAAGTCAACCAACATTTTCGTGTCAGTTCCTGCTTTTCCCCAGTCTCTCTTTTCTTGTTCTCCTGGTTTTTGACCAGGAGACAACATGTACAGCATGTACATGTAAACAACATGTACAGATACAACTGTTAGTAGGGCTGGGCTAAACGTGTTGGCTGCTGGGGCTAATATAGCACACGGTAGTATATACAATTACATGCTAGGCTACAAATTGGGGCATAGTGACATATGCCGTTTACAATTAGTGGCAACGCTAATATGTGAACAGTAGGCCTCTAGAATATGACCATGGGGGATGCTATCTTAGGTTGGGCAATAGGTAGTTTATTACTACATAACAACATAACAGTCAAACTACATATACACAACATGGATAAATAGTAGTGTCCTTGTTCACTTACATAGGTCAGTGATGCACTAACACTAGCGTGTGTTGGGAGAGTCCAGGGCTGCAGGAGGAAGGTCCATGGGATGTGGCCCAGCTGTTGGTTTGCAGGGCAGAGATCCTCACTCTGCTGCTGAAGACTGAGAGAAAGAGGCAAGTAATTGGGGATCTGTGATTGGCTGACCCCATAGTTTGATAAGGCAATCCTTACAACCTGGCCTAGCAACAGAGATGTGTTGTGCCAGTTTTTGGCCCCTTAAGGCATCAGTATGCTTCAGTTCAGCTGGCGCATAGCAAAAGTAAAATAGCTGAACTGAATGAGTGTGCTGCATACTCCCTTCAAAAGACCTTTGCTTGAAAAACAAGAATCTGTCATTAATTTTGACGTTTTTGTCAAGATCTTAGTCACAAATTTGACATCTAACTAAAATGTTCAGTGCGGTTTTTCTCAATGAAAAAATGTGCATGAAAATGAGTTGTTGAATGACAACAAAGACTTCATTGAACGATAGGACTAAAAACAAACAAAGGATAACTAATGTAAAATATACTGTGTCCGTAGAATGTGTATAAAAGTAAAAGCTGGAAGTAGAAGCCTGTGTTGTTGTCCATTAGTTTACTCCAATTAGGAGAGGGGTGGTAGGTTTAGGAGAAAATAATAATGGAAAATATATTTTCACAAATATATACAGTACCAATCAAAGTTTGGACACACCTACTCATTCAAGAGTTTTTCTTTATTTTTTAAAACTATTTTCTACATTGTATAATAATAGTGAAGACATACAAACTATGAAATAACACATATGCAATCATGTAGTAATCAAAAAAGTGTTAAACAAATCTAAATATATTTTATATTTGAGGTTATTCAAAGTAGCCACCCTTGCCTTGACGACAGCTTTGCACACTTTGCATTCTCTCAACCAGCTTCATGAAGAATGTTTTCCAAAAGTCTTGAAAGAGTTCCCACATATGCTGAGCACTTGTTGGCTGCTTTTCCTTCACTCTTCAGTCCAACTCATCCCAAACTATCTCAATTGGGTTGAGGTCAGGTGATTGTGGAGGCCAGCTCATCTGATGCAGCACTCCATCACTCTCCTTCTTGGTCAAATAGCCCTTATACAGCCTGGAGGTGTGTTTTGTGTCATTGTCCTGTTGAAAAACAAATGATAGTCCCACTAAGTGCAAACTAGATGGGATGGCGTACCACTCCAGAATGCTGTGTGCATTGAGTTCTAAATAAATCACTGACAGTGTCACCAGCAAAGCACCCCTAGACCATCACACCTCCTCCTCCATGCTTCACGATGGGAACCACACATGCGGAGCTCATCCATTCACCTACTCTGTGTCTCACAAAGACACGGCAGTTAGAACCAAAAATCTAAAATTTTGACTCATCAGACCAAAGGACAGATTTCCACCCGTCTAATGTCCATTGCTCTTGTTTCTTGACAAGCAAGTCTCTTCGTCTTATTGGTGTTCTTTAGTAGTGGTTTCTTTGCAGGAATTCGACAATGAAGGCCTGATTCACACAGTCTCCTCTGAACAGTTGATGTTGAGATGTGTATGTAACTTGAACTCTGTGAAGCATTTGTTTGGGCTGCAATTTCTGAGGCTGGTAACTCTAATTAACTTGTTCTCTGTAGCAGAGGTAACTCTGGGTTCTCATGAGAGCCAGTTTCATCGTAGAGCTTGCTGGTTTTTGCGACTGCACTTGAAGAAACTTTCAAGGTTCTTGAAATGTTCCGGATTGACTGACTTTCATGTCTTAAAGTAATGATGGATTGTCGCTTCTCTTTGCTTATTTGAGCTGTTCTTGCCATAAAATGGACTTGGTATTTTACCAAATAGGGCTATTTTCTGTATACCACCCTACATTGTCACAACACAACTGATTGACTCAAACGCACCAAGAAGGAAAAAAATTCCATAAATGTACTTTTAAGAAAGCACACCTGCTAATTGAAATGCATTCCAAGTGAATACCTCAGGAATGACAATAGTATGCAAATCTGTCGTCAGGGCAAGGGTGGCAACTTTGAAGAATCTCAAATATAAAATATATTTTGATTTGTTTAACCCTTTTTTGGTTACTATATGGTTCCATATGTGTCATTTCATAGTTGTGATGTCTTCACTATTATTCTACAATGTAGAAAATAGTTTAAAAAAAATAAAGATTAACCCTGGAATGAGTAGGTGTGTCTAAACGTTTAACTGGTACTGTATATATTTACAATAATATATATATATATTTATAAAACATATATATGGGGGATTGGACATTTTGCAGACAATTACATTGATAGAAGCCACAATCTATTTGCAATATTAAAGCTGATCAACCCCCCCTCAAAAAAAAACAATAGATCACTGACTGTTGACCAATCACCGCTGAAGGGGCATAAACTTTGGCTCTGAACCTGGGCTTGCCTCCAGAAAAAATGTTGAAACACAAAGTCCAAAACGAATCAAAACATCACAAAATGTTGTCAGAAACTCTACCAAACTTTTTTGTCTGCAAAGCATGTGGACGCCTTTAGGCTGCTGTCCCTATTTGGTGCAGTTAGAAGTCCCACAGAGTTAGAAGTCCCACAGAGTTAGAAGTCCCACGGTTAGATGTCCCATAGAGTTAGATGTCCCACAGTTAGAAGTCCCACAGAGTTAGAAGTCCCACAGAGTTAGAAGTTCCACAGAGTTAGAAGTCCCACAGAGTTAGAAGTCCCACAGAGTTAGAAGTCCCACAGAGTTAGAAGTCCCACAGAGTTAGAAGTCCCACAGAGTTAGAAGTCCCAAAGTTGTGTCTCTGTCCCAGGGCTAGAGAGAAGGTTTGAGAGAGGGTTTTCTACAATGCTGGGAATAGGCTAGCCAGTGAAGGGCATGTCCTCTCTGGATGCTTTCCCACATGACAGCGATGTCATTGTGTGGCCGTGTGCCGATCTATTGCTGATTAGCACAATGGCCTGAGGTTGGGCGTGACGTGATACTGGCAGTGATGTCATGGAGTCCAAGAGCTTCGCAGGTCGACTGCAACATTTGCGTCCAGAGGACCTCGAGTCATTACTTATTGACCTGGTTTGGCACTGATATCGATTTTCCGTTCGGTTCGACAACTCTCCGGCCGCTCCCACACAGCGACGTTTTCTGAGACATGATGGCATTACCCATAAGACGTGCTTGGTGGGATGAACGAGCTTGATACGCCTGTGAGGCCACTGTTTCACTATGTGGGACACCAGACTACCTCAGGGATAGCATTAAATCATAGTTCATTCATTTCAGGGACCCTTCCTTATGCAACTCTTTAACAGGGTCTCAGTTATCATGTGCTGGGGTATCCCCTAACTGTGTGTTTGTGTTTGTATTAGTGTGTGTGTGTGTGTTTTTGTTTACCAGAAGTCCTCACAAGGATAGTAAAACAAGGAACATTTGGACAAGTGGGGACATTTTGCAAGTCCCCACAAGGAAAAATGCTATTTTAGGTTTAGGGTTTAGGTTACAATTAGGGTTAGAATTAAGGTTAGGGTTAGGGGTTACGGTTAGGTTTAAGTTTAGGGTTAGATATAGTTTTAGGGTTAGGGGTTTGGGGTTAAGGTTAGGCTTAGGGTTAGGGGTTAAGGTTAGGGTTAGATTTAGGGTTAGGGAAAATAGGATTTTGGATGGGAAACAATTATTTGGTCCCCACAAGGATACCAATACAAATCTATGTGTGTGTGTTGAGAGGGGGGTTGTTCAGGCCACTCAATTACTTAGATGCTCCAAGTGGAGCCGTTCCTTCATAAACTCAATGAACTTGCATAGTGGCATCGTTTGCTACTTGTGAGTGTTTGAATGGGCTAGTCTGTAAGTATGTATGAGTGTGTGTTAGAGAGTTTGTAAGTGTGTGTTAAGTGCCTTTCCTGCTAGTGTGGGGGCCTTTTCTTCTCCCATTGTTCACACAGTGACTGGATACAGCTGCTGCAGCTCCTATGGTACAAAAAGCGCTTCTAGCACCAGTCCCTAAGCTCACTTCTGCTACAGAAACCAGGGGAGAGCGAGGCCAGCGTATATCTGCTTACAAACTATTTGCTAAATGTTTTATTCCAGTGTCTCAGATGACAACGGCACAACTGTCTCAGTTGGCAGCTCAGCCTACGCGGATATCAGTCAGGTAATAAGTACAAGCATGCGGGAGGCAATCGATCAACGCACAAGTTGAATGATATGACAGCAACACAAAAAGCCCAACAAACGGTTTACAGACACCCAAAAGCTGAAGTCAAGTTGTAATGCAGGAGAGAGATGAATCACAGGTCAAGATCATCAGCTAAGAAGAAAGTATTGTTTAAACTTATTGTCAGAGAGCAGTGAGGATATCATTCATTTATGTATACACTCAGTGACTGATAGGGGGTGCTGTTTTGAAGCCACCGTGCCTCCATCTTGCCACTACCCAACCATTCAAAAAAATATTTTGGAAGCTATAGAAATGCATTTATTCATGTCTATATTCATTTCTGCCACATGTATTCTATTAAAGACACCTTAATGCATACTTTGAAATTATATTATGTGAGCTAAACATCAAAATAAAAATGTTAAAATATATAAAAACAGCATAATTTTTGGAGATCACTAATGTTAGTGAGTCTAATACAATAAAAAAGGACTGCTCCTACTTGGGTTTTCTAATATGGCCGACCGGTGGCTTCAAAGCCTCTAAATGGCCAATACATACAGTGCTTTTGGACAGTATTCAGACCTGTTGACTTTTTCCACAATAAAACCTTATTCTAAAACGGATGAAATCGTTTTTTTCTCTCATCAAACTACACACAATAGCCCATAATGAAAATGCAAAAAGATTTATTTAGATTTTTTTGCCAATTAATAAAAAATCAACAGAAATATCACATTTACATAGTAGGTATTCAGACTCTTTACTCAGTACTTTGTTGAAGCACCTTTGGCAGCAATTACAGACTCAAGTCTTCTTGGGTATGACACTATAAGCTTGGTACACCTGTATTTGGGGAGTTTCTCCCATTCTTCTCTGCAGATCCTCTCAAGCTCTGTCATGTTGGATGGGGAGCGTCACTGCACAGCTAAGTTCAGGTCTCTCTAGAGATGTTAGACTGGGTTCAAGTCTGAGCTCTGGCTGGGCCACTCACGGACATTCAGAGGCTTGGCTGTGTGCTTAGGGTTGTTGTTCTGTTGGAAGGTGAACCTTCGCCCCGGTCTGAGGTCCTGAGCGCTCTGGAGCAGGTTTTCATCAAGGATCTCCATCTTTACCTCAATCTTGACTAGTCTCCCAGTCCCTGCCGCTGAAAAACATCCCCCGCAGCATGATGCTGCCACCACCATGCTTCACTGTAGGGATGGTGCCAGGTTTCCTCCAGACGTTTCCTCCAGGCATTCAGGCCAAAGAGTTCAATCTTGATTTCATCAGTCCAGAAAATCTTGTTTCTCATGGTCTGAGAGTCTTTAGGGGCCTTCTAGCAAACTCCAAGCAGGCTGCCCATGTGCCTTTTAGTGAGGAGTGGCTTTCGTCTGGCCACTCTACCATAAAGGCCTGATTGATGGAGTGCTGCAGAGATGGTTGTCCTTCTGGAAGGTTCTCCCATGTCCACAAAGGAACTCTGGAGCTCTGTCAGAGTGACCATCGGGTTCTTGGTCCCCTCCCTGACCAAGGCCCTTCTCCCCCTATTGCACAATTTGGCCGTGCGGCCAGTTCTAGGAAGAGTCTTGGTGGTTCCAAACTTCTCCCATTTAAGAATGATGGCCATTGTATTCTTGGGGACATTCAATGCTGCAGAAATGTTTTGGTCTCCTTCCCTAGATCTGTGCCTCAACACAATCCTGTCTCGTAGCTCTACGGACAATTCCTTCGACCTCATGGCTTTGTTTTTGCTCTGATATGCACTGTCAACTGTGGGACCTTATATAGACAGGCGTGTGCCTTTCCAAATGATGTCCAATCAATTTAATATACCACAGGTGGACTACAATCAAGGATGATCAATGGAAACACGATGCACCTGAGCTCAATTTCAAGTCTCATAGCAAGGGTCTGAATACTTATTTATTTATGTTTTTTTTGTTTTTAATACATATGCAAAAAAAAAGAAAAACTGTTTTTGCTTTTTCATTATGGGGTTTACATACATCCTTGGAGGACATGCCTAGCCTATTGTGCACTTTTGAATCTTTGCCAGCCTTTTGTGTGTTTGAATAGGGGTGGCAGGGTAGCCTAGTGGTTAGAGCGTTGGACTAGTAACCGAAAGGTTGCAAGTTCGAATCCCCGAGCTGACAAGGTACAAATCTGTCATTCTGCCCCTGAACAGGCAGTTAACCCACTGTTCCTAGGCTGTCATTGAAAATAAGAATTTGTTCTTAACTGACTTGCCTAGTAAAGTAAAGGTAAAAAAAAAAAAAAATTGAGGCAGACATATTTTGTCAAAATGAAGTGGTTGTGAAAGCAGTGGGATTGGGAGGCATGGCACCACAGAGGTTGGACTGTAACTGTATACAGGGTGTGCAGCGAAGCCTCCCGACAGAGTAAACCTGCAACATTTTGATTCCACCTTGAAATCTGGTATGAGATGATGAGTATCAAATGAAAGATCTGGATAAGATCTAGTTATATGGTGCAACTATAGGCAACCCCCCAGGGCCAAGTTACCTGGGGTGATGTTTTCTCAATATAGCGAACAACGCAATGAGCAAACCATACACCAGTCAACGATTGGTCGCCATAATTTAGACTTGGGATTCAGCAAACCAACCCTTGTTGCCAATCAGTCCCAAAGTCCCAAAGTGGTTCCCTTACAACCAATTGTAATTTCAATGCCAGATGTACCTATCAGTTCTTTTGCAGGAAGCTGAACAAATGAACCTTCATAAAAGCTATAATTGGAGCAGCTGGATTTGTAATGTTGATCCTCTGCTTGTACCATGTGATGAGGAGGAGGATAACTCCAAAGCTACAACAGCTGTTTGAACTAGTACAAATATTCACTGCAATTCATGAGTCACCAAACGTGGAATGTGTACAAGACAGGATGTACTGTAGGTTCACATGCAAGAGGGGTGTTTAGAACTTCGTAAAATAAAACCACATTGGCATCTTAGAATCAGTCTAGGATGTGAATCATGTCTATAATGAAACATGCAGAGACTCATCATCACATGAAAGCGTACAGCCACTGACAATGGTTTAATTATCACTCGACTACATTACTATGCAATTGCTGAAGTGCCATGTAACAACAACGTCGTTAATGCAGAAATAATAGCAACTAAATGTGGAACACTCACAGTGTTAACATGGTGAGAATAACATTAGTGCATGAGCATTCCAAACTGTCACAAGCCATATAGTCAGCAGAGCAATTCCATTTATTGCATAACAATCACCACATGCTTAGTTTTGAGATGACAGAGTGCTAACTGCAAGGACACGGCTTCTATAAGATTCAGATTCAGTTGGAACTGTCTTCACTAGAAAACTGTATTCTCAAGATAGCTAGTCTAGAGCTGTCAAACTTGCCTCTCAACAAGCATATTTAAGTCATATCAAGTTTTCAATTCAAGTGTTAGATTAAATTAGCCCAATATGCAGTGAGATTTTTAATTGATTGTTGAATTAGGTTACTTTGATTCTCACAGATTCAGCATGAATCCCATATAAAACAACATTTAATAAAACCTGAATGAATGAACTTGTAATTTTTTTTGAACTGTGATGAAATGTTAAATATCAACGTGCAAGCAAGCCTGTCTCATATCAGATCTTTCTCTGTGTTAACATGTTCTCTGTGTTAGCAAGTGCAGCATGCCCCTGTCTCATGTTGAAAGCAGGTTGCTCATGCATGATTAGACTGTTCAGAAAACTTAGCTGTAGGAGTGTACCAAGTTGACATCTGGTCTTCTCTTTCCCCCTCTGTGAACAATGTAGCTACACCTTCTCCCAGTTACTTCCATAGAGATAGTTAGAGGACACAATATTGTTACATGTCCTATTATGGTTTCTGTGAGAGCATGGGCAGCGCCATTAAGGCCATCTCCATTTTGAAGTAGTACATATTTGTCCTCTCCTACTTCTATAAATTGGTAAACAAACTGAAAGGGTGCACACTGCCACATGGAGTGTGTTGTTTGAACAGGTATAATGCCAAGGTTGGCGATTTACTGCCACCTGCAGTTTTGGAATGTTTGCTCATAAGTATAATTAATTGGCTGATCTCTCCTGATGGCCTGGAGGGAATTATGTGATCCATCCTTAACCCATAGGAAGTCCCACCCAGTTGACTACTTCAAAATGGTGAAAGTCCTCAATGGCACTGCCCATGATAAAATGGGCTTTTGGGCACTAGAGTCCTCTACCTATCTCTATGGTTACTACCCACCTTCTGCAGGTGAGGGCTGTATAAGCCCTGCCTTAGGCCATCACAGCTACATAAACTTTGAGCTTAACATAGAAGAAGACTGTTCTGACACATTAGATCCACTGTCATCTCCACATACTCAGAGAGAGCTCGTTTTCCAGAGGCTTTTTTTAAGGATTGCTGCCAAAGCTAGGTCATCAGACAAATATGTTAGAATTATCTTTTGCAAAGGTCAAATATTTATTTAATTCACACCCACTTTTTGATATGATAGCTGAAGCATGTTGGCCAGGTAACATGGTGAAGACTTGAGTTAAGGCAGATGTTTGAGGGCAGTTCTTCAAAAGGAGTTTTAGCTCATTATCAGCTAAAACAACTTTGATCTATTCTCTATAGGTAACATATACAATGTTGTCGACATAGATAACACTTGAAATGATTATCACTTCTCCCTGCTGCGTACATCACATTTACGTACTGGACCTTACGTTTTCGTAAATGATTTCCTATGGCTCCCTTGCGTTTTTGAGAGTTCAAAACCAGTATAGTTCCTCACAGCTAAATATGTAGCCTAGTTTACAACACACAGGTTGTTGTGGAAATACATCTGTTCCCTGAGGCTGTGTGTGGCAACCACACCTATGGTACAAGATACAGCTTACATTCACCATCACATAAAAAGGTCAACAATAGAAATTGATGAATGAATACTGTATTGATCCTCAATGGGGAAATGTGTCTTGGCACAAGTAGCATACAGAAACACAATACAGGAACTAATCAAATAGGTGTGTGTAGCAGCTGAGAAAACAAACAAGCAACACACACATTGCTGTGGCAGGTTTGATTTAATCAGATCCCCATTATAACAAAAGTGCATCATAGCTTTTGCATAGGTGTCCGTTCAATGTTTGTCAATAAAATCATTACAGAGCCAGACCTGTCACTGTTCCCCCCCTGCTACAATTACATGGACAGAATAATTGGTCTGTAATTTCGATCCTCTCCCTCAACCATTTGAGAGTGTGTCATCTCTTCATTCGGACCCAGCTCCTCTGTTTGCGACACAGTCTTTTTTTGCCAGGAAGTACCGGTTCCAATAGTGAAATCACATGTCCTGACTTCTTCACACGGTCGTCTACTCCGTGGCAAGGCCTTCTCACTCTTTAGCCAGCTGAATGCTCCTACGATCTTTCAAGGCCTGCCAGATATCTCCAACTCGCCGGCCCAGCCTGGCTCTGACTGCCTTTTCACCATGTAGTAGGAGCTCAGAAACAAAGGGCCTGCTCCATTACCTAAGAGGGAGCAGAGGCTGCGCCAAACCCACACACAGACGCCAAAGGGGGGTCCACCGAAGGCTCCGCAAGACCCCATACCTGTGTCAGAGCCTATTAAGGCTGAGAAGGACCCCAGAATAAAGTGGACATTTCTTTTCTCTCTGCTTCTCTCCACTTTGTTTCTGTGGGACCTTCGAAACGCTTCAGTTCTTATTCTCCCCATCGCCGACAATAAGGCCTGAGGCTTGGTCCTTTTGGGAGAAATTCACGAGAAGGAGCCATCCAAATGACCAAGAATTGGCCAGGCCACTTCTCCCTTGGTTGCTCTTACCAGTAATGCATTGCAGAGATGGACGAGCCGATAGGTTGTGAACATACATGTGCAGGGCCTCTGAGTAGGAGTGAAATGAGGAGTGGTGGTGGGAATGTTACACCGTTTGCTTTCCTTCACACACTTTAGGGCGTGTGTGTGTGCGTGTGCGCGCGCGCGCGTGTGCGTGCGTGTGTGTGTGTGTGTGTGTGTGTGTGTGTGAGAGATCTGGCAAAAGAGATTTGCAAATATAACAAACAATGAACACCAAGTTGAAAGCTGCATAGCAACCAGAAACATACCCAAGACATGAATATATTTCACATCCACAAGTGAAAATACTACGACGTCTACCAGCACATTATCTCTACATATTTATGACTACATCTTACAAAAAGTCATAAATACTCCTCTCGGAATGTCATCAAGCATATTGCATGTGTTTTTATCAGTTGTAATCAATCCACGAGGTAAGGAATGCAAAGAAGTTCACAAATTCTATCATGGACATTCTGTTTGGGCGAGGTAAAACACTGATACAAAGACCGATGATACCTTATTTCAACAGTTTTAATATGCAGTCAGGGTAGAGACAGCAACTCTCTAAATGAGTGCTAATTGAGGACACCAAATTATAATTATTTGTACAACGACTGCATTATATAATATCTAGTCATGCATGTTGTTGTTGTTGTTGTTTTGTGTTGCGGTGCCATGCCGTGTGTCATTTTGTGTTACAGGCTTTGCCCTCATGACATACTGAGCATGTAAAGATACAAGTAATTATCTAACTGATAATAAATGTATTCGAATACATTTCTAGATCTGAATTTATGCTTCAGTTCACAGATCTACAATCATCTCAGCCAACCTAAATCCTGAGCTTTGGTATTGGAGAGGGGTTACTGAAATTCCTTTCTTAGATCAGCAGACTAATACGTTCATATATATATAAATTATTATTTTAAATATACACAAAAAAAAGTTGACACACCTACTCATATTTTCTACATTATCGAATAATAGTGAAGACATAAAAACTATGAAATAACACATATGGAATCATGTAGTAACCAAAAAAAGTTTGAAACAAATCAAAATATATTTTATATTTGAGATTCTTCAAAGTAGCCACCTTTGCACACTCTTGGCATTCTCTCAACCAGCTTCACCTGGAATGCTTTTCCAACAGTTTTCCACATATGCTGAGCACTTGTTGGCTGCTTTTCCTTCACTCTGTGGTCCAACTCATCCCAAACCATCTCAATTGAGTTGAGGTCAGGTGATTGTTGAGGCCAGGTCATCTGATGCAGCACTCCATCACTCTCCTTCTTGGTGAAATAGCCCTTACATAGCCTGGAGGTGTGTTGGGTCATTGTCCGGTTGAAAAACAAATGATAGTGGGACTAAGTGCCGTGATTGTAGGCCGTCATTGTAAATAATAATTTGTTCTTACAGTGGCAAGAAAAATTATGTAAACCCTTTGGAATTACCTGGATTTCTGCATAAATTGGTCATCAAATGCTCAAAAAGCTAATTGGAGTCAGGGGTCAGCAAACCTGGAGTCCAATCAATGAGACGAGATTGCGATGTTGGTTGGAGCTGCCTTACCCTATAAAAAACACTCACAAAATTTGAGTTTTCTATTCAAGCCTGATGTGAACCATGCCTCGAACAAAAGATATCTCAGAATAGCTAATATTAATAATTGTTGACTTGCATAAAGCTGGAAAGGGTTACAAAAGTATCTCTAAAAGCCTTGATACTGTATTCATCAGTTCATGGTAAGACAAATTGTCTATAAATGGAAAAAGTTCAGCACTGTTGCTACTCTCCATAGGAGTGGCCGTCCTGCAAAGATGACTGCAAGAGCACAGTGCAGAATGCTCAATGAAGTTAAGAAGAATCCTACAGTGTCAGCTAAAGACTTACAGAAATCTCTGGAACATGCAAATATCTCTGTTGACGAGTCTACGATACGTAAAACACTAAACAAGAATGGTGTTCATTGGAGGACACCACGGAAGAAGCCACTGCTGCCAAAAACAACAACATTGCTGTGCGTCTGAAGTTTGCAAAAGTGCACCTGGATGTTCCACAGCGTTACAGGCAAAATATTCTGTGGTCAGATGAAACTGCAGTTGAGTTGTTTGGAAGGAACACACAACACTATGTGTGGAGAAAAAAAGTTGCAGCACACCAACATCAAAATCTCATCCCAACTGTAAAGTATGGTTTGTATGGCTTTGCTGCCTCAGGGCTTGGACAGCTTGCTACCATTGACGGAAAAATGAACGAGTTTATCAAGACATTTTGCAGGAGAATGTTGGGCTATCTGTCCACCAATTGAAGCTCAACAGAAGTTGGGTGATGCAACAGGACAACAACCCAAAACACAGAAGTAAATCAACAACAGAATGGTTTCAACAGAAAAAAATACGGCTTCTGGAGTGGCTCAGTCAGAGTCCTGACTTCAACCTGATTTAAGATGCTGTGGCATGACCTCAAGAGAGCAGTTCACACCAGACATCCCAATAATATTGCTGAACTGAAAAAGTTTTGTTCAAAGGAATGGTCCAAAATTGCTCCTGACCGTTGTGCAGCTCTGATCCGCAACTACAGAAAACATTTGGTTGAGGTTATTGCTGCCAAAGGAGGGTCAACCAGTTATTAAATCCAAGGGTTCACATACATTTTCCACACTGCACTGTGAATGTTTACATGGTGTGTTCAATAAAGACATGTTATTAGTTTAAGCAGACTGTGTTTGTCTATTGTTGTGACCTAGATGAAGTTCAGATCAAATTGTATAACCAATTTATGCAGAAATCCAGGTATTTCCAAAGGGTTCATTTACTTTTTCTTGCCACTGTAACGGACTTTCCTAGTTAAATAATAGTTAAATAAAAAATTACAATAATAAATAAAAGCGCAAACCAGATGGGATGGTGTGTCACTGCAGAATGCTGTGGTAGCCATGCAGGTTCAGTGTGCATTGAATTCTAAATAAATCACTGACAGTGTCACCAGCAAAGCACCACCACACCATCATACTTCTTTCTCCGTGCTTCATGGTGTGAACCACACATGCGGAGATCATCCGTTCACCTACTCTGAGTCTCACAAAGACACAGAGGTTGGAACCAAAAATCTGAAATTTGGACTCATCAGAACCAAAGGACAGATTTCCACCAGTCTAATGTCCATTGCTTGTGTTTCTTGGCCAAAAGCAAGTCTCTTCTTCTTCTTAGTGTCCTTTAGTAGTGGTTTCTTTGCAGCAATTCAATTATGAAGGCTTGATTCACGCTGTCTCCTCTGAACAGTTGATGTTGAGATGTGTCTGTTACTTGAACTTTGTGAAGCATTTATTTGGGCTAAAGTCTGAGGTGCAGTTAACTTTAATGAACTTATTCTCTGCAGCAGAGTTAACTCTGGGTCTTCCTTTCCTGTGGCGGTCCTCATGAGAGCCAGTTTCATCATAGTGCTTGATGGTTTTTGCGACTGCACTTGAAGAAACCTTTAAAGTTTTAAAGTTCTTGAAATGGTATGGATTGATTGACCTTCATGTCTTAAAGTAATGATGGACTGTTGTTTCTCTTTGCTTATTTGAGCTGTTCTTGCCATAATATGGACTTGGTATATTACCAAATAAGGCTATATTCTGTATACCACCCCTACCTTGTCACAACAAAACTGATTGGCTCAAACGCATTACAGAGGAAAGAAATTCCACAAATCAACAAGACACACCTGTTAATTGAAATTCATTACAGTTGACTACCTCATGAAGCTGGTTGAGAGAATGCCAAGAGTGTGCAAAGCTGTTATCAAGGTAAAGGGTGGCTACTTTGAAGAATCTCAACTATAAAATATATTTGTTTAACACTTTTTTGGTGAGTTTATGATTCCATATGTGTTATTTCATAGTTTTAATATCTTCACTATCATTAGAAAAAACATTGAATGAGTAGGTGTGTCCAAACCATTGAATGAGTAGGTGTGTCCAAACCCTTGAATGAGTAGGTGTGTACACATTTTTCACTGGTACTAAACTCAGCAAAAAAATAAACATCCCTTTTTCAGGACACTGTCTTTCAAAAATCATTCGTACTAATCCAAATATCTTCACAGATCTTCATTGTAAAGGGTTTAAACACTGTTTCCCATGCTTGTTCAATGAAGCATAAACAATTCATGAACATGCACCTCTGGAACTTACGGTAGGCAATTAAGTTGATAGTTATGAAAACTTAGGACACTAAAAGAGGCCTTTCTACTGACTCTGAAAAACACCAAAAGAAAGATGCCCAGGGTCCCTGCTCATCTGCGTGAACGTGCCTTAGGCATGCTGCAAGGAGGCATGAGGACTGTGACCAGGGCAATAAATTGCAATGTCCGTACTGTGAGACGCCTAAGACAGCACTACAGGGAGACAGGACGGACAGCTGATTGTCCTCGCAGTGGCAGACCACGTGTAATAACATCTGCACAGGATTGGTACATCCAAACATCACGATCTAGAAGAAAAAGAAAAGCACACCTATGAAGACGAGGTGCTGGCTAGCGGAGTAGAACATTTGAAAATAAAAGAGAGCCGCACACTCTAGGAGCTCAGATGCAAAAATGTAATTACCAACGCTTCGACAGCCAAGCTGTCTTCATCAGGGTATAATCACAAACACTGCGGGATGACTCGTTTATATAGTGTCAAAAGACACAGGTGTCTGTAATCATGGCCAAGAGTGGCCTAATATCATTGGTTAATAATCAAATATTAAAGAACAGAACAAGAACAAAGAACAGCATACAAACAACACATGGATAGCATACAATCATAGATTAAGTTGACTACACAAGCTAACAAACAATTACAATGGCAAAGTCACAATAATCACAAGAATGGCTTCAGATCAAAGTCTACGTTGAGACCGAAGGGCGCAAGGGTCTTTAAATTAAAGATCCAGGCAGCCTCTCGTTTTAACATCCAAATATCACACCTGCGGGACAGGTACAGGATGGCAACAACAACTGCCCGAGTTACACCAGGAATGCACAATCCCTCCATCAGTGCTCAGACTGTCCGCAATAGTTTGAGAGAGGCTGGACTGAGGGCTTGTAGGCCTGTTGTAAGGCAGGTCCTCACCAGACATCACCGGCAACAAAGTCGCCTATGGGCACAAACCCACAGTCGCTGGACCAGAAAAGACTGGCAAAAAGTGCTCTTCAAATCAAATCAAATCAAAGTTTATTTGTCATGTGCGCCGAATACAACAGGTGTAAACCTTACAGTGAAATGCTTACTTACAGGCTCTAACCAATGGTGCCAAAAAAAAGGTATGTGTGTGTGTGTGTAGGTAAGTAAAGAAATAAAACAACAGTAGAAAGACATTTGAAAAAAGAGTAGCAAGGCTATATACAGACACCTGTTAGTACACCTGGTAGTATGTACATGTAGATATCGTTAAAGTGACTGTGCATATATGATGAACAGAGAGGAGCAGAAGCGTAAAAAGAGGGGTTGGCGGGTGGTGGGATACAATGCAGATAGCCCGGTTAGTCAATGTGCGAGAGCACTGGTTGGTCGGGCCAATTTAGGTAGAATGTACATGAATGCATAGTTAAAGTGACTATGCATATATGATAAACAGAGAGTAGCAGCAGCGTAAGAGGGGTTGGGGGGGGGCACACAATGCAAATAGTCCGGGTAACCATTGGTTACCTGTTCAGGAGTCTTATGGCTTGGGGATGAAAACTGTTGAGAAGCAGGTTTTGTCTCACCAGAGGTGATGGTCGGAATTGCGTTTATCATCGAAGGAATGAGCGTTACACAGTCCTGTACTCTGGGTCGTCATGGTCTGGAGCGGTGTGTCACAGCATCATTGGACTGAGCTTGTTGTCATTGCAGGCAATCTCAACGCTGTGCATTACAGGGAAGACATCCTCCTCCCTCATGTGGTACCTTTCCTGCAGGCTCATCCTGACATGAACCTTCAGCATGACAATGCCACCCGCCATACTGCTCGTTCTGTGCGTGATTTGCTGCAAGACAGGAATGTCAGTGTTCTGCCATGGCCAGCGAAGAGCCCGGATCTCAATCCCATTGAGCACGTCTGGGACCTGTTGGATCGGAGGGTGAGAGCTAGGGCCATTCCCCCCAGAAATGTCTGGGAACTTGCAGGTGACTTGGTGGAAGAGTGGGGTAACATCTCACAGCAAGAACTGGCAAATCTGGTGCAGTACACGAGGAGGAGATGCACAGCAGTACTTAATGCAGCTGGTGGCACACCAAATACTGACTGTTACTTTTGATTTTGACCCCCCCCCTTTGTTCAGGGACACATTATTCAATTTCTGTTAGTCACATGTCTGTGGAACTTGTTCAGTTCATGTCTCAGTTGTTGAATCTTGTTATGTTCATACAAACATTTACACATGTTAAAATAAACTGAACAAAGGGGACAAAATACACATGGCTGAAAATAAACAGTTGACAGTGAGAGGACGTTTTTGTTGTTGTTACTGAGTTATATATATATATATATGAACTGCAAGCTATTACTTTGCATTGCCACCTGCTGGTGAAGAGTGAACCAATTCCATATCACTTAAACATTTCTATTGAGAAAGCCCAGTGCACAGAGCCATTTCCTGTGTTGTATCCATTATGACATTACTAACATCTACATCTACAAGAGAATATGTTATATTCCATTGAGTCCAACTGAAAGTCTATAGGATTATCTAGAACCAGGTTGTGTACAACTTGTTCATAAAACATAAAAAATACACCCATATAGAAGATCTGTAGCAGATTTTCAGAGAACATGAGACTATTCATAACTCAAAAGTTACTGTTATCATCACCACCGCCAGCCAACACTAAAACCCCCGGAATTAGACTCGTGTTAAAAATGGGTTTCTTCTTCCCTGTCTCCTTAACGGGTGGAGCACTAGAGAAACACTCACTGATTTAAAATTCCAACCATTACATTTCCAATTAGCTTGTTTCATTGTTTTTTATTTGTTTTTTTTTGCAGTGAAGAACATTGCGTTGCATTCTGTGTCTGAAACGTGCTTTATAAATACAGCTTGATTTGATTTGATAGGAAGGGTACATGTGTCTGGAACACACAGACACTCATGTATCAAACTGGCTCGAGTGGGAGCCATTTGGCCTTGAGCGCTGCGCAAATTAAATATGACCGAGTTCCATTTACAGTGTGAGGGTTCTGCATGTAGGTGATGAATGAGCTTAGTATCCTACCCCGGGCCCCACACGAAGGAGTGTCTCTGCCCAAGTCCACTGTGATGATCATAATGATAATCAGCAGACCGCTGTAGCTGATGCAATGGGGCAAAAAAAGTATTTAGTCAGCCACCAATTGTGCAAGTTCTCCCACTTAAAATGATGAGAGAGGCCTGTAATTTCCATCAGAGGTACACTTCAACTATGACAGACAAATGAGAAACAAAATCCAGAAAATCACATTGTAGGATTTTTTATGAATTTATTTGCAAATTATGGTGGAAAATAAGTATTTGGTCACCTACAAACAAGCAAGATTTCTGGCTCTCACAGACCTGTAACTTCTTCTGTAAGAGGCTCCTCTGTCCTCCACTCGTTACCTGTATTAATGGCACCTGTTTGAACTTGTTATCAGTATAAAAGACACCTGTCCACAACCTCAAACAGTCACACTCCAAACTCCACTATGGCCAAGACCAAAGAGCTGTCAAAGGACACCAGAAACAAAATTGTAGACCTGCACCAGGCTGGGAAGACTGAATCTGCAATAGGTAAGCAGCTTGGTTTGAAGAAATCAACTGTGGGAGCAATTATTAGGAAATGGAAGACATACAAGACCACTGATAATCTCCCTCGATCTGGGGCTCCACGCAAGATCTCACCCCGTGGGGTCAAAATGATCACAAGAACGGTGAGCAAAAATCCCAGAACCACACGGGGGGACCTAGTGAATGACCTGCAGAGAGCTGGGACCAAAGTAACAAAGCATACCATCAGTAACACACTACGCCGCCAGGGACTCAAATCCTGCAGTGCCTCCTTCCATCAGCAAGGGCATTGAAGATTAAACTTAGCTGGGTCTTTAAGCATGACAATGATCCCAAACACACCGCCCGGGCAACGAAGGAGTGGCTTCGTAAGAAGCATTTCAAGGTCCTGGAGTGGCCTAGCCAGTCTCCATATCTCAACCCCATAGAAAATCTTTGGAGGGAGTTGAAAGTCCATGTTGCCCAGCAACAGCCCCAAAACATCACTGCTCTAGAGGAGATCTGCATGGAGGAATGGGCCAAAATACCAGCAACAGTGTGTGAAAACCTTGTGAAGACTTACAGAAAATGTTTGACCTCTGTCATTGCCAACAAAGGGTATATAACAAAGTATTGAGATAAACTTTTGTTATTGACCAAGTACTTATTTTCCACCGTAATTTGCAAATAAATTCATTAAAAAACGTGATTTTCAGATTTCTTTTTCTCATTTTGTCTGTCATAGTTGAAGTGTACCTATGATGAAAATTACAGGCCTCTCTCATCTTTTTAAGTGGGAGAACTTGCACAATTGGTGGCTGACTAAATACTTTTTTGCCCCACTGTACCTGCACTGTTTCTGTCCTGCACCCTAGTCAAAGAACAGGAGCAGGTACATGATGTCCTCAGAGTGTGTGGGTGTGTGTGTGTTCAGCTCTTGTAATTAGTATATTTTCTCAGACATGTCAATCCGTTGTTTATTTGTATGGGGAGTGGCACCGCTGCTTTTTCATCCAGTAAACTAAGCCACAAGTGTCTTTCAGTTGCATCACCAGAGGGATGGAATTCAATTGAACACTGCACAGCATTGCGCAAAAATAACATTTCCGCTGTGCAGAGAAAATGCATGCATCGATTAAAATCTAAATGTTTGGTTTTCAATGAGTAATCATTAAAGATGCACTTATTTGATTTACTACTATTGAGGTTTCCTGCTAGGCTGGGCGATATTTTAAGGTCATATCTAACTCTAGGAGTCATACTACCCTACAGCAATAGAGATATGGAGCTCACTGGGCTCTTTCAACTGCCTTAGACACTGTTATCTCCTCAAAGCCCCGTCCTAGACACTATGCTCTAATTGGTTAAACACCACAAGTTCCTCACATCACCACAAATCTGTCTCTTGATATATAGACCCCTATCTCCACGGGCGCTGTGCTCTTCACACATTGCTATGACTGATTGAGCCGCTCAGCAGATAAATGTGAAAATCCATGCATTGGGAAAGGCACACCTCAGACGACAGACCACAGTTTATCACACTGAGGTATTTGGATTATTTACAGCAAATTGTTCGCTATGTGAATAAAGTTTTAAAAAAGTCAAGAAAAAAGCAATTGTTTCAAGTTTACTTCCATATATGTGGTAATTTACCATTTGTAACCCGTAATAATACATTTTTATTTGTATAGCACTTTTCATTTACAGGCAGAAATGACAATGCTTGATGTCTTAGTGATGATTTGTTCCCTCTTGCAGAAATATGCAACTGTCATTACAGCCATCCTGTCATTACAGCCATTAACTGATAAAAGCTTTAGAATAAACTTTTACTAGTCCATAAACTATGTGAACTTTTCAGCAGTTTGTGTTTGATCAAAGTCCAGTCTTAGTCAATCTGGTCACAGTCTTCATGGTGTCTTCTTCAGTGCAAAGAACAAGGCTTCTGCAGTTGATCCCCATTCCAATATGGGGAAAATGTTACTGTTTTTATTAGTGATCGTGCAGTTAATTGAAGAACATGAATAGAATATAGAAAAAGGAGACTTCTTACGGCAATCACATTTTTCAGCCTCTTTCATCGATTGGCTGAATTCAGTCACTCTTTTTTCCCCAAAAAGTTTTATTGCATTTTAAAACACAATCCACCCACTCAACTATCCAAGCCCCCCCCCCCCCCCCCCTGGTAGCTAGTTATGAGGTTGGGCACGTGCCTATGTTCCCCCTATGGCCATGACGTCATTGTGTTCATACACCCTCCAGATCAACCACACACATCTTCAAATCTCCACTACATGGAGCCGGACCTCAGTCCTCCTGCAATCAGCCCAGAGAAGGTGACATGAAAAGGAGAGCCCCAAGACTTGATGGGAGATCATTTTTAAGAAAGCCTCTCTTTCGACTAAACTCTCTTCTCTTTAGCCTAAGTGGTCTTTGTTCGACATTTTCCCCTCAGTCGTTTCTGATGAGGACTTGGGGTCAGTCTAATTGTGGCAGGAAACACTGCGCTGATCAGAGGTGCAATTTAAGGGAAAATGAGGTTGCATCAGATTACCTCATCATCTCTGTGGCCGGGGCAGGGAGAGCAGAGAGCCCCTAGGCTGCTCCGATGCTTCTTCTCGGGCCAGAAATTGCACACATGGGACGGGTGTGTGTGTGTTGGGGGAACTTGGACAGACTCAAGGGAGGTGATCATTAGAAACAAATCAGAGGATGAGAGGATGAGAGTCTGGGAGGTATGGGAGAGGGGGTGGGATGTTTTGACTAAACCCTGGTGGTCACTATGATGCAATCTTGGCATCATCTTCTTTACCTTGCCTCTTCATAACAGTAGTAGTAAAAACGTTTCAAATAATACCTTCAAACTGAATGGCTAACTTTAGAGAGAAATTCTGAAAATGCCACAAAGCACAATGCTCCAGGGTCTGCACTATGAAGCATTTTAATCATATCTCTTACCTCATCATAATATAGGGTACTATAACTCCTGTCCAAGAACAAAAAAAACAACCAAGGCAAGCTTCTGAAAGAATCCATTGTCCAAATATTTACCAGCCTCCTTTTGTCCTGGTCCCTTTAATCAGATCATAACTTTGATCCACCCACCTATCAGGATATTAAAGGCTCTTGACTCACAAGTTCTCCATTAGCTCGTAAATTTGGCCACTGTTGCGCACAGGTTGTCCTCTCCAGTGTTCCACCATTCTAGCTCGGTGCCAAGCCACGCTGCACATGCACACACAGAACAAAGATCCAGCCCGCAAGTACAAATTCCTGCTTTCTTCTTTGGATCAAATAGGCTTTGAGCAATAGCAAATTGTTTTTTTGAAACTTTTTTTTCACATGCCTCATTGCCATGCCTTCTATCTTGTTTGTCTGTATTAAAATCGTATAAATCAAATCAAATCAAATGATAATTTGTCACATACACATGGTTAGCAGATGTTAATGCGAATGTAGCGAAATGCTTGTGCTTCTAGTTCCTACAGTGCAGTAATATCTAATAAGTAATCTAACAATTCCTAAACAACTACCTAAAACACACATATCTAAAGGGGTGAATGAGAATATGTACATGTAAGTAAATGGATGAACGATGGCTGAGCGGCATAGGCAAGGTGCAGTATATGGTATTTTAAAAAAGTACATACATGGAATTATGAGTAATGTAAGATATGTAAACATTATTAAAGTGCCATTATTTAGAGTGGCTTTGTTTTAAGTGACTAGTGATACATTTATTAAAGTGGCCAGTGATTGGGTCTCAATGTAGGCAGCAGTCTCTCTGAGTTAGTGATTACTGTTTAGCAGTCTGATGGCCTTGAGATAGAAGCTGTTTTTCAGTCTCTCGGTCCCAGCTTTGATGCACCTGTACTGACCTCGCCTTCTGGATGTTAGCGGTGTGAACAGGCAGTAGCTCGGGTGGTTGATGTCCTTGAGGATCTTTTTTCCCTTCCTGTGACATTGGGCGCTGTAGGTGTTATGGAGGGCAGGTAGTTTGCCTCCGGTGATGCGTTGTGCAGACCGCACCACCCTCCGGAGAGCCTTGTGGTCGTGGTAGATTTGATAGATTTATGACTGGGGAGAAGACAAACTAGAAATATTGTCTTAAATATATACACACTGTCAATTGTTATCTAAAGTACCCACTTTGTGTGTTTAGTTGTCAGAGATCCCACTATAATAACACCAGACACCCAAACAGCAAGGTGTGTGAGTCGTAGGTGAGCAAAGCCCTCCGTTTTCACATTTAAATGCAGAACAAATAGTCTGTCTCGCTAGTCGAATCTCTAGCCCTAATCTCCTTTCTTCCCATACCACAGGAAGCCCCCCATACCCCCGCAAGCCCCCACCATAAAGCCAAGGGCGAGCAGAGCACGCAGAGGCACACACCTCTGCCTGCGAAGAGCAAACAAGGGGATCTATAGTTCACAAAAGCAGGCCCCGCACTCAGGCCTGGGCAAAAGTAAACAAAAGCACTGCGGGGCCATAATTGATGGCACCATTCCCTTTCATACAGTAAATAGATGTCAAACAGTGGGGACAAGGCAGCCAGATTACCCAAGATTTGCAACACCACCAGATTACCCAAGAATGCCTGCTTTTGATCTCCCACCACTTAGCCTGTGATTCCCTGTCATTATTTCAAGTGGCTGCTTTTTTTGCCAGAACAGTTATAAAAGGCTCTAACGATTTCTTCATTTTGCACTGTGGTGTGGTGGGGAAGACACAGCGGTCAGGTCCATCTTACAACACCTGTCCATGCATTTGAGAGCAGAATTTAAATTGGACTATGCTGTCATGAAGCTATTGAGATTAATGGGCAAATCGGCTTGCTCACCCTTGAGTAAAATAAATAAAGAAGTAAATGTGTGTTTATGTTTATTAACTTCTATGACTCTAAGGTTGATTTATTGCATTGTCAATATCAATAATCGAGTCTGAATGTGAATGAAGTGACACGAACAATGAGAATGACGGAAATCAGGGAGCAAGAAGGATGCACACCTTTAATGGAATTAGAAGTGTGCATACTGGAAAACACAAAGAGTGATGGGAAATTGTATTTTCTCCTTAAGGAGTTTTAAGTGGCAGGGCCGGCGATGGCTCTCAGCAGCCAGTCGCATGCTACGGAAGGAGATACTGAAACAAGATGAAAGACAGCCTGCATGTAGGGACTAGAGAGAAGATGAGACAGAGAGAATACATGTCTCCAAAACAATTCCATTATTGACACAGTGCAGGCAATAAGGGCCCTTTTTTTTGTAAACCCCATCAAAGTTCTTTACGGGAGGCCATAAAGAAAATAATGTGCTAGGCTACAGCTACTGGCTCATGCAGCATCAAAGGACTGCCGTTATCTCTTAGCCAAGCTCCCAACATTTTTTTTGGGGGGGGGGCATCTCTGTGATTCTGCACGCTTTGATGTGCCGATTATCTGGACGCGTCAGCGCAACGTAATTGGGCTAGGTGAGTAACCGTGTTCTGCTCAACCTGCATGCTGCCTGGCATTTGGCTGCTGCTCCCTCAGGTTCTGTGTCGAGCATGTTTTCCCTCGGCCCCCCATCCTCTTAAATGTCTGTGAAGATAAGATGGGTGTGGGGTAATTGAGATGGTTCTCCGTGTGGAGATACAGCAGATGGGAAGTGTGATGCCTGTTCCTTTTGGGGTTTTACGAAAGAGAGGTGATGTTAGGAGTCCTCTGTGGAGGTATGTAGTGGTGGCCAAGTCTAGTGCAGGCTAGACACGAAGGGCATTGATGTGATATTTACTATAAATACCAAACTTTCACCATGACATGATTATTATAGCATAACACCTGTTGAAATGCTACAATACCTTAGATGGTCAACAAGCACAACGCTCCCAGATAACCGTGGAGAAATGCGTTTGAGACGTTCGCACCGCAGGGGTGGAATTCTGTTCGACGAGGAATTGTTGATGAACTATGGGCACATGTAACAAATCACCTTATCAAGACCTGATTGTGAGAGACAACCTACTCCCTTCATGTAAGGGAGGTAAGACAAGCCCAGAAGGGAAAGATGACGAAGAGGGAAAAAGAGATTTGGGGAGTTCTGGGGTTTCACACACGAGCCAGAGAAATCAGAAAACAATGGCAAAGTGTTGCTGGTCCTCTACTAGGTCCTCCCACTAGGTCCTCTACTAGGTCCTCCACTAGGTCCTCTACTAGGTCCTCCCACTAGGTCCTCCACTAGATCTTCCACTAGGTCCTCTACTAGGTCCTCCACTAGGTCCTCCACTAGATCTTCCACTGGGTTCTCTACTAGGTCCTCCCACTAGGTCCTCCACTAGAAAGAAAACTAACAAACACACGGCCAATAGACAGGTTAGCTGACACCGTCATGAAAATGATGCGTGCACATCGATGGGTCCGGAAATAGTGCTTTGTTATGATTCTGAGCGGTCAGTTAGCTAACATGAATGACCAGAAGCTGCCATGTGGGGAATCATAGGTGGCTGGTTTCAGCTAGTTTCATCTTGTTCTTAATACCATGTCTTGTTTTCAGATGTTTGGACTGATTTCATGTCAATGCTAATATGGCTCAAATTTGCTAGCTAGCTAGCTAACCAACCCCTGTAACGATGTATTTGAGAGACAACAAGTTCTCAATGTGCAAATGTATTTATGTTTTCAATATATAGTTTACATGTTGTCAACCATCTAAGCCAACCCTGTCTGTTTTGCCCCATAGTTGCACACACTTTGGTTTTGGTGCTGAACTACCAACCTTTCTATAGGCTTGTTTGAAGTTTAGCAAGTCCACTGGTCCCTTGGGACTCAGTGGCAGAAAGTTACTCACTCACTCATTCACTCACTAAATTCACACACTTGCACACACACTCATCCACCTACCTGGAACTTTGGGGATGCTTGTCAAGGATTACAATCAGATATGACTACTCAGTCCAGCTTGGTTGACCAATGAGCTAATAGGCTATATATACCCACCAAAAGAGCATGTATGTTCTAAGAGTACGTAGTAGACAACGTGCTGTGGGTTTCCTGCCAGGGAGGCCTAAAGGGCCTTGAACTACATCATCCATTCTGCCCTCCACTTCAAAAACAGCCTTTGGAGTGCTGCCTGGGGGCTTTGGAGCGCTGCCTGGGGGCGTTCACCATTAGCTTGCCACTTGGCGGCCAATTGCGGGGAGCAGCGGAGACAAAAGCCACGCCCACCCCTGCATGCTCTGATTGCTCCGAGAGGGCCGGGATCAAATAAAAAAAACTATGTGCCCCGGTTGGGATGGGATGGGGCCTCGTTTTGGCATGGCAGAGCGCAGATTCCCCCGCAGAATGTTTGTTTGGCTGTTTTTGGCACAGGCTGTCCAGGACTGGGTCTTTATCAGTTATTGGATGTCAGTCAATTGATTCAGTGTGCAACGTTGGAGGATTCTTTCCTGCTTTGATGAGGACGTTGACATTCCACGATACTAATTTTAAGCAAATATTCAATTGGGAGACGAGACCACACTCAACGATGTGCTGCAGGCTATGTTCTAGTGCTATTTCAACAACAAACATGTTTCCTCTTTCTGAGCCAATGCCTTACTACAGTGCACACCTGAACTAGCCGTTTCATATGTCAAATCAGAAATAAAGGTGCACTGTATTTCCTGACAACTATAGTCTGGATTTTCTAACCAAGAGATTTGTCTATAAACCTATTTATTATCTATTATTTCGTGCTATGCAAATTGTCGGGTGACATGTTACACACGGTCCACTTATATGGATGGTGTTTAATCTTTGGACCTCTCCGTCTTGCCTGGCAGGTGTTTGAAACTCATAATTTCAAATAAAAGGGCTGAGAAGTCAAGCGGATTTACAGACTGTCCAAGAAAAAAAGGGCCCCATTGTCCATGTCCTATGTGAGGTAATGAGAATAAATGAAAGGCTCAGTGCGCCCTCTCTGACATCTCCCTCTCTCTCTCTCTTCCCATCCCTCTCTCTCCTGGCTGACGTGTTTTGCCATACTGTGATCTCCTGTCTCCGGGCCCTCAGGTCATTTGGATATTGCATGGAGTCAAAAGCTCTGTCAATCAGATAAGCACTGACCTAGCAGGCCTCATAGATAAGACATTACACAGCAAGAGGGAACGGCAGACAGTGGGGACACAAGGTTGACTATAAAGGCTCAGTGAAGCGAGGCTGATCACGACGGCTTTTCAACCACATAGGGCTGCCAAGAATTAAGTATCGCTTGTCCTCTTCTTGCCATCTCCCAATTTAGATTGACAGGATCAAATCTGGATCTGGTGGATACTCGTCTTTCCTTTTCAGGTCCAGAACACAGTTTTAGACAGGTATCTCTGTTATATGATGTGAGTGGGCCTCTGCAAATAAAATAGTATTTGTCACATGTGCCAAATACAACAGGTGTACTTAACCTTGAAATTCTTGCTTGCGAACTCTTCCCAACGATGCAGTTAAAAAATAATAATAATAGTAACACAAGAGGAATAAAATACACAATAACGGAGCTATATATTTTATTACTCTTTATTTCTGTTATTGCTCTTTTATTCTGCATTGTAAAATTCTAACTTTAGAAGCCTTTTTAAACCTTCAGTAAAATTCCTCTGTAAACGTAAAACGTGTTATGTGTAAATCATTTACATATTCCCAGAATCAATTAATTGCACCTATTAGGCCTACAGTTTTTTGCCATTGCACCAAATGGGGTGCAAAAGACACTGTATGCGTATATTCCATTGGCTTACCAAACAAGGTGCTTTACCATGGAGTGGGAGACAATGTGCCACATATTTTGAATGAGTGCGACATTGACATATTACAAAGGGTGAGACATGAGCTTTTGTTCAAGACAACATTTGGGTGGAGGACAGATAGAAAGCCACTGGGGGATTTCACTACAAATTCTAAATACACGTTCAAGACAGCCCAGAGCACTTTCCATCAATGAAGGAGTGACTCAAAAGTTAACTTACATTTTGTTTTTATTTTATAGATGCTACTTCTCTGAAACTTGTCACAGCAAACCTGCGCTCAAAGTGACCATACAATATCTTTTCATATGGTACAAATGACATCTTTTAAAAGGCAATATGTAGTGGTGATCTCTAAAGATTCACCTAAGGGAAAATTGGTTAAATTTAAGGACATAATTGATATAGTTTTATAACTAGGACTGTTGTTACTGGGAACACCATCTCTTCTAAATATGTCACACAGTGTAGCCTACCCCTGTGGATGAGTAGCCTATGCTCTATAACCGTAGTGGTGATTGCAATCTCCAAACTAAGATGTTGGCCAACAACTAACGTGAAAAACAATTTATACGGACAATTTCTTACCCAATAAATGTTGCTGTTGTCTTAACAATATTGAGTCGTATGCTTCCAGTGCCATCTACTGACAAGAGACTGGTAGCACAGAGCCTACCATTCAAGGCTATTCAAAAACTTTTCTGTGTGTGAGCCCAACAGTGACATCTTATGTCATAGAAGGTGCCAGTGGTGTCACTAGTAGGCCTACTTAATTTCTCCATGCAAATATGATTTATTGTTGAAAGTAGTATAGCAATCGACACGCAGCTTTTCCAACCCATCATGAGAAGCTGTATGCTAAGAAATGCAAGAGGAGTAACAGGACTCACCGTTCTGTAATTTGTGTTCTGCTTTTAGTTTAGTATTTTTCGAGGTGTTATTATTTAAAATACTTAACACATAAAAACGTCACTGACGTTTGATGGTGAGTTTTGAGTAGGAAGCGAGTGAGAAAACAGAGTAGGAAGCGAGTGAAGGGTTAGAGGGCAGGGCACGATGAAAGATGATTGAAATTCAGCCACAGAACGGACTTGGAGCATGCTCTTGAACACTCCTTCCACCCGGAAATACGAATAATTCCCAAAGATGGCGGAGCAAGGGCCAATGGCGATAGCTATGCGGCTAAGAAATCAACTCCAGTCCGTATATAAGCTCGACCCGTTACGAAATGAGGTAGGTACCAATTAATTTCGGACTCTATAGACCAGTGAGAATTGTTTGAGTTGATCAGGGCTGGATCTAGCCGCATAACTAGTTACGACAAGGAAAGGCAGCAATGCGAGCGCTTTCTCCCGTCCCTAAGTGATGGAGAGAGAGCTGCCTACCATGTGTGCGGAAGTCTACCCGTGTTGTTGTTCTGGGCAGCTAATGCAGGTAATTCGTGCAAATGTGTACCGTTCAAACGACCCATTCCCCCCGTTTTACACCAGAAACGCGGTGCATTGTTTGTTAAAATACTAATGTGCGTTTTGCATGGATAAAATATTTTGACAGTGATGTTTGAAGTTTTTACACTTAACTAGTAGCAGCTAATTGTGTTTGCTAGGCTAGCTAGCTTCTCGTGACGGGCTTGTCAAACCTTGCTTGTAAGTGACTGTCTTACCTGTGTCCAATATTTGCAATTACGTGTGTAGCGTACTGGGTTGCTAACTATAACTTTTTATAAAGATATAACTTAAAGCTAGATGCTACACTGTTATTTGCCATTGTGTTAGCAATCATAACTAGGTACAATGTTGCAGTCACCTGACACACCCACCTGCTCTAAGTAGTGGAAAAGTGCACGCGCAATCGACAATGAACTCACCAGGCTCCCCTAGAATATCGTCATTCTGCTATTTTTTTTTTTTTTTTTAATATGTTTTAACAACTTTACACCAAGTAGTAACAATGTAACGAAACTGCATGGGATACTTTATATTCTTGAGATTTCAATAGCAACTTAATATTGTTGCAGGAGGAAGTGAAGTTGAAGATCAAAGACCTGAACGAGCACATAGTGTGCTATCTCTGTGCTGGGTACTTCATCGATGCCACAACTATTACCGAGTGTCTGCATACATGTAAGTGGGCCTAGCCTGTGTGTTCTATGTTTTGGTTTATGAAGTTACCTCTAAGAAATAGGCTAACTTTCATAGACTTGTGGACTAGCCTACTTATTGCCTGTGAAGGCGTACAAATCAAAGTTTGTTGGTCTTGTACACAGATTTACAAGTGCAGCTTAATACTTATGTTTCTAGCTTCAAAAGTGCAGTATACTTTCGTGTGTATATATAGTGTGTGGATTCTGTAATTTCAGTCACAACTGTTGCTGACAGGTGTATAAAATCGAGCACACAGCCATGCAATCTCTATAGACAAACATTGGCAGTAGAATGGCCTTACTGAAGAGCTCAGTGACTTTCAACATGGCATGGTTATAGGATGCTACCTTTCCAACAAGTCAGTTACTCAAATTTCTGCTGTGCTAGAGCTGCTCTGGGCAACTAAGTGCTGTTATTGTGAAGTGGAAATGTCTAGGAGCAACAACGAGTCAGCCATGAAGTGGTAGGCCACACAAACTCACAGAATGGGATCGCCAAGTGCTGAAGCGTGTGAAAATCGTCTGTCCTCAGTTGTAACACTCACTACCGAGTTCCAAACTGTCTCTAGAAAAAACATCAGCACAATAACTGTTCGTCGGGAGCTTCATGTGAAATGGGTTTCTATGGCTGAGCAGCTGCACGCAAGCCTAAGATCACCATGCGCAATGCCAAGTGTCGGCTGGAGTGGTGTAAAGTTTGACCCCGTTGGACTCTGGAGCAGTGGAAACAGTCTCTGCAGTGATGAATTAAGATTCACCATCTGGTAGTCTGGCAGACAAATCTGTGTTTGGTGGATGTCAGGAGAACACTACTTTCTCAAATGCATAGTACCAACGGTAAAGTTTGTTGGAGGGGGAATAACGGTCTGGGGCTGTTTTTCATGGTTTGGACTAGGCCCCTTAGTTTCAGTGAAGGGAAATCTTAATGCTACAGCATACAATGACATTCTACACTTCCTACTTTGTAGCAAGTTTGAGGAAGGCCCTTTCCTTTAATGCATAACAATGCCTCTGTGCACAAAGTGAGGTCCATACAGAAATGTTTTTTTTGATCAGGGTGGAAGAACTTGACTGGTCTGCCCTGACCTCAACCCCGTCGGTCCACTTTGGGTTGAATTGAAATGCCGACTGTGAGCCAGGCCTAATTGCCCAACCTCACTAATGCTCATGAGGCTGAATGGAAGCAAGTCCCACAGCAATGTTCCAACATCTAGTGGAAAGCCTTCCCAGAAGAGTGGAGGCTATTATAGCAGCAAATGGGGGACCAACTCCATATTAAAGCCCATGATTTTGGAATGAAATGTTTGACGAGCAGGTGTCCACGTACTTTGTCATTTAGTGTACATAGTAATAAAACAAGTTTGTGTAGTGCATTTTAATGTTACTATAAAATAACATCCTTTTTCAGGGACATTAATGGCCAATGTCTCTTCTGCTTCTATTTCAGTCTGTAAAAGTTGTATCGTGAAATACCTCCAAACCAGCAAATATTGTCCAATGTGCAACATAAAGATCCATGAAACCCAGCCTTTACTGAACCTGAAATTGGATAGAGTGATGCAAGACATTGTCTACAAACTGGTTCCAGGACTTCAAGAAAGTAAGTACATTGAAATTCATACAATAATACTTGTTCTGATTTTTGTTACATAGTACTTTAAGGGTTTGATTTTGTTTCTCCTGTTTACTTAGAAAAACGCTCTTAACACATCTCATTTGTAAAGTTCTCATGCAATGAGAACTAGTGTAACAGCGTTACTTAAACACCTGCGTCATTACATTATCAATTTAGCGTGGGTTGATAAAATATATTTTTTAATGTGGTAGTGTTTCTAAGGTCCTTATTTTCTGTTCTTTATAAACAGGTGAAGACAAGAGAATAAAGGAATTCTATCAGTCGCGTGGGCTTGAGAGAGTTGTCCAACCGCCTGGGGAAGGTAAGCCTTTAGATTTTAAATAGTTTTTTGTCATGTTTTGTCAATCTACAGCTTCTACTTTTACATGGTATCTGTGTGTCACCCCTAGACTCCATACCAGATACAGGATTACCTTTTACCAGCTTTGACCATTCCAAGGCCCACTTCTACAGATATGACGAGCAGGTCTCGCTTTGTCTAGAGAGGCAAAGGTAAGATTTTGTCATGCCTTGACAAAACTACAGTAAGTAGCCTACTGTCTCTTCTCAGACCGCAGGTGGATTATCACTGATACTTAGTGCTTAAATTCAGTTTTGGTTCTACACCCCCCCCCCCCCCCCCCCCCCCCCCCCTCCCCTCAGTGTTTCCAGTAATTGTCAGCTATTGTCCAATAAAAATGCATAAAGGCCAACAAATTAAAACATTGCCACATTAGAATATATCCTGTTTGCATTGGCTCTGCATGGAAATTGGTTCAGATTGTCTTTCAATCGCATCATCTATGTACTCTGCCTGTCTGTCTTGAGCTCTCGCTAACATATCAACTGGTACCGGCCTGCAGAGTTTCCTGTGAGTCAGTGTGACAGGGGCAGAAGTGTTTAAGTATTTTATGATGTTTTGCAAACTGGTGACAATGATTTGAGCTATAATAGCCTACCATGAAAAATGCATGTGTCCTGCTGGCTTGTCAATATGCTGTTGAAACCTGGACATTTTACTTCTTGAGGCATGTCTTACCTTGCTTCAAAGTAGCCTATAACCAAAATCCCACCATAGAAATGTGAAGGCAATTATTTGATGAAGACTTCATGTGTTCATGTACTATGGGTTTTCTTTCATTGTCTAGCAGCCAAAGGTATTATCCTAGTCATTTTAGCAACTCACCATAGTTATCTTTAGCTTGCCTCTTTCAAAATAGCAAAGGGATATTTCTATCTCTGCCCATGAAACCGCTTTAATGGTGTTTTCAAATTGTATTTTGTAACATTTGCACATAGGCCTACCTCTGTGTACAGTGCATTTGGAAAGTATTCAGACCCCTTGACTTTCTCCACATTTATGTTACAGCCTTATTGTATAATTGATTCCCCCCCTCCCCAATTAAAACACAATAACCCATAATGACAAGGCAAAAACAGGTTTAGAAATGTTTGCAATGTTTAAAAAAAAAATATATATATATATATATATGTGTATGTGAAATCACATTTACATAAGTATTAAGACCTTAACTCAGTACTTTGTTGAAGCACCTTTGGCAGTGATTACAGCCTCTGGTCTTCTTGGATATGACGCTACGAGCTTAGTACACCTGTATTTGGAGTTTCTCACAATCTTCCCTGCAGATCCTCTCAAGCTCTGTCCGGTTGGATGGGGAGCGTCACTGCACAGCTATTTTCAGGTCTCTCCAGAGATGTTTGATCGGGTTCAAGTCTGGGCTCTGGCTGGACCAATCACAGGCATTGAGACTTGTCCCGAAGCCACTCCTGCGTTCTCTTGGCTGTGTGCTTAGGGTTGTCCTGTTGGAGGGTAAACCTTCGCCCCAGTCTGAGGACCTGAGCACTTTTGGAGTAGTTTTTCATCAAGGATGTCTCTACTTTGCTCCGTTAATCTCGATCCTGACTAGTCTCCCAGTCCCTCCCGCTGAAAAAAGGCCCCACAGCATGATGCTGCCACCCATGCTTCACCGTAGGGATGGTGCCAGGTTTCCTCCAGACATGCTTGGCATTCAGGCCAAAGAGTTCAATCTTGGTTTCATCAGACCAGAGAATCTTATTCGTGGTCTTCCTTTCAGTGTCTTTTTTTTGAGGAGTGGCTTCTATCTGGCCACTACCATAAAGGCCTGATTGGCGGAGTGCTGCTGAGATGGTTGCCCTTCTGGAAGCTTCTCCCATCTCTACAGAGGAACTCTGGAGCTCTCAGTGACCATCAGGTTCTTGGTCACCTCCCTGACCAAGGCCCTTCTCCCCGATTGCTCAGTTTGTCTGGGCAGCCAACTCTAGGAAGAGTCTCGGTGGTTCCAAACTTCTTCCATTTAAGAATGGAGGCCAATGTGGTCTTGGGGCTCTTCAATGCTCCAGAAATTTTCATACCCTTCCCCAGATCTGATCCCCGACACAATCCTGTATCGGAGCTCTACGGACAATTCCTTCGACCCCATGGCTTGGTTCTTGCGCTGATATGAACTGTGGGACCTTATATAGACAGGTGTGTGTGTGTGTGTGCCTTTCCAAATCATGTTCAATCAATTGCATTTACCACATGTTGACTCCCAAGTTCTAGAAACAGGATGCACCTGAGGTCAATTTCGAGTCTCATAGCAAAGGGTTTGAATGCTTATGTAAATAAGGTATTTCTGTTTTTTCCTTGTCATTATGGGGTATTGTGTGTAGATTGAGGATATAAAAAAAAAAATGCAAATAAGGCTGTAATGTAACAAAATGTGGAAAGTCAAGGGGTCTAAACTTTGAATGCACTGCACATTGCAGTGCCTAAAACGAATAAATAATTATAAACATTTTAAGAAACGTTCTGATCATGTTCCATTGATACAGCGTATACCTACACTACTTTGACACACTGTGGATTAAGGAGTATATGCAATACCCACTGGAAAATAACTGGGTATACAGCTTATACCTGCATATGCCCCCCACTACACCACTGATTGACAGTGAGCACTCCTAAAAAAAAAATGAGCTTAACCTTCACACGGTGGCATTCAAATGGGTTTTTATTAGATATAGCCGGTAAAGTTCACATTTTAAAATGAGAACCCCGTCACAAATGTTTCCTGAAATTCTTTCCATTCAAAATGCCCCTTAAAATCCCTCCCAGTGTTTCATGCTTAATCATGTACTCTCTTGTCCCTACAGTTCATCTCTGTCTGAAAAAAAAGATAAGACCAAACTGACTCTTCATGTAAGTCGTGAATGGAACCCCACTATGCCACCAGAGGTCTCTGTTAGTTTAACTTGCAGTGGTCTGTTCTGTTTGGATCGGGTCTCCACAAGCAATGCTTTTGCAATTGTATTTAATTGTATTTAATTTGAGTGTCTGTCAGTCCCTAGTAGAATTGCCCACATTTTTTGGGGTTATATCCATTTTAATTCTGTAATCATTTGGCATCACGTGTGGAATTGGAGTTGTAGTAATGTTGCTCTGCCTCGTGTCTGCAGCAGAAGTTTGTGCGCTGCTCGGTCCGAGCTGAGGTGAGACACCTGCGTAAAGTGCTGTGTCATCGACTGAATGTGGAGAAGCACCAGGTCAGTTGATTGTCTAGGAAGACAACATTTTAAGAGGGACATATCAGCACCATTTTACATTACATGTGCAGTGTACCTATTTGCAAACAGTCCAACTACAACACAGGAACCATGTCCTATGACTACAAAAGTGTAGCCTATTAGATAATCCCTTGTTGTGCAACTTTTCAGTCGAGTGCTTTGAATATTATACACAGGTTAGTTGTATGTGAATGTTTCAGAGAACTGGAAATGGAGCATATGGGCGCTTGTACAGTTGACCCAGGACCAGTTGTCATGTTTTGTCCTCACTGTGTGGTCTCCATTTCATCACAGATCCAGATGTTGTTCAATAATGAGTCCCTTCCAGATCACATGACCATGAAACGGCTGTGGATCTCTCACTGGTTTGGCAAGGTACCTCCCAAGTTGAGCCAACAATTTCACACTGAATTCTTTTACACTTGAACTTTTTCCATTTGGACATTCTGCGGTGGAAACAGCATTGTTGAATTTAAGGAAATAATATGACTTCAAATTATACAATGTCTATGTAAATTTTACTCTCAATTCAAACATGTTACTTACCCCCAAACAATGTAGTTTTCTAAGACAAATAGTGCATACATATTTAAGAAGTTAAATCATGCTGACGTTGATCTCAGTGTACATATTCCTTCATAAATCCAAATAATGAATTGTAGTGCGAGAAGAGAAAATACTTTGACTTACCTCAAATCCTGTAACAGGGTTATAATTGATTTGGGAGCTTCTTTCTGATTAGTTCGATTTATGTTAATGTAGGATTACATGTAATCAATTGTTTCTTATTCCAGGCTCAACCGTTGGTCCTTCACTACACTATTAAGGACAAAAGGACAAGATAGAACTTTTCTTGCCTGGCTACCCATCCACATCACTCCGGCCAACTGATGTTTCTTGTCCACCATGAGTTTGGGTTTGCCCCCCCCCCCCGACAGTTTCTAGAATGCACACACATTCTAATTGGTCCCAGAAACCGAGGGGTTGAGCCAGAGCCGGCCTACATGTCATCAATTTTGCTACTCTTTGTAAGATGATCCAACCACTGAATTTGTTTTGTACAAAGGCCTTCATTTTGAAGTCAGACAAACAACTTCAAGGATGGCAGTTTCAGACTGAACGTATGTAGCGATCGATAGACTCATTGGTTGTTTAGCAACCGACGTGTGTGCAACTATGGGGCAAAACAGAAAAGGTTGGCTTAGATTGTTGACACGTAAACTAGTCTCCATGTGCAAATTTGTTTTAAATAAACAATGAGCACTTCTCTTCATACATTAGTTGTTGGTTAGCTAGTGAATTTTTGCCATTAGCATTGACATGAAATCAGTCAAACCTCAAAACAAGACATGGTATCAAGAACAAGATAAAACTAGCTGAAACCAGCCACCTATGATTCCCCACACGGCAACTCTTTTCATTGTTGCTAGCTAGCTGACCATTCAGAATCCTCACAAAGCACTGCTTCCGGCCTCAGAATTACATTTGGGGTGAGATGTCAGGCAAGGACTTCCCCCTTTCTAATGACCTCAGCAGCTGTATATATTTTGTATTAAATATATTCTATTTTAATAGTGTGTACATATTTTGCTTGTTTTGTATTTTTGAAAATAAATATTTGAAAATTGACATGTACAGTTTTTTTTTTTTTTTTACAGGTATCTGTGGAAATTTGCACGGAATTAAAAAAAACACAAAAAAAAACAGTTGCTATGTTCAATTATGGGAAGTCAACATGGAATGGAAGCAACTATCAATGGTACTGTGCAATGTTGTCTCAACTCAGTTATGGAAGATTTAACCTCAAATAAAAGCATTGAAGCTTTAGTGCATTTGATTAATGGAGTGAAAGTATGTACACTTTTATAGACCAGAAAATTAAAGCTTGTCACTAAAATTGTAATTTATTAGTTGAAGTTTCAGTGGTGCAAGTCCGGAATTATCAAATTGGAGTACTGCAAAACTAACACTGAACTCTAAATTCTGGTAAATATTTTTGTTCTTAGAAGCACCTACACTCTCATGAACTGTACTCTATACAGTGGAACTGATCTGTACATACTTGATGCTATTTTATACAGCCCCTTTATGGTTTGTGCTGATGAGTCACGCTGGATAGGAGCAGATGATGTCCAGGCATGCCAGCATTGGGAATCGATGTTAACTCAAAGCTGTCCCCAAATCTCATACAAGATACCTTTGTTTTAATGCCTGTCAGACGACTGGTTCTAATGTTCTTAAGTGATAACATCCCACTAGGTGGCAGACTTGATACATTCTACGCATTACTTCACTTTTAGGTTGACTGAGGAGAGACCATCCCCATGAGGGCCATTATCAGTGGAGCTGCTATGGTGCTGCTTGACATTGTTTTGAATTTTTCTCATGCCATCTGTGTGTCTTTCTAATATTACTCAGTCATACAGGATGATTTGTGCCATTGAGTCAATGTTCTCAGTCATGGCCTTTTTACACACACCATACATTCCATGTAATATTTTGTAGCACAGTATATTTGAGCTTTAAAACCAACTGATGGGTATCTGTAACCATATCAATGGGCATCTTTTCGTGTAAAACTATGTAGAGCAATACATATCCACTGTATGCTCTAAAGAGATAATCAGCTATTTACTTAAAGTATATGATGAAATTGTAATGATACAATAATGACCTATTACTTGTTTATTTGGGATTCATTAAACATGCACCACTAGGCACCGTGCAGTTACCACTTGTTGAATTCTTTGAAGTACTGTTAGTAGAAAGTACACATTGTACCACAATCTCCAAGTAAATACCATAAAGTGCCATCTCAAAATATCAGAAGTACATAGCCTACTTCATAGAATGTGCATATGTGAGTACATTCCTTAACTAACCACCAAGAACAGTGGTGCCAGGCCAATGACATAATGGGCTATGGGAGTGGTGATATTGCATATGCATAAGATTTGTAGGCCTAAACAAACTCCCTTAAAATGATTACTTTTGATCACTCAGTTGTTATTCTCCATAAGTGTTCATTTGCAAATAGTTGAAATTGTGCATGCCACAACCAGAGGGTTATACTACAACACAGGATAAATGAGTTAGCCAGCTAACTTTGATGAAAAAACACAACAGAAATAACAGATTTTGTGGTTAATTAACTAAGCTAAAAATGTGTTTTTGGTTGTTGAGTCAATTAGACCTTGCCCATTAATGGCTTATCTTGCCCCCCCCCAAATTAGAAAGGTTATTTCACATTATTTAGGCAAGTTAGCTGGGTAACTCACTGATATTCTTTGTAGTATACCCCTCCAGTAAAACATTTGTAAGCCTAACAATGTGTAGGCCTACCTCCACTGTAATTACACCGAACCTGCCAATGTAACTACTATGTTAACACACAGGAATTATTAGGGACACAATGTAAAGTGCCCATGTAAGACTTGACCAGTTGAGCACAAAGTAGCCTGTTTATCTGTAATAATAAGTATTGCTCTGGTTATTTAATTGTTAATACATTAATATTATAAATAATTATTACACTCACACGTTTCGCCCTTCTTCGTTTAGCTGACATTTGATTAAACACATGGATCTGAGCATTTGTAACAAAAGACTGCCTGCGGAAAGACTGCTTATTCTATTTTGCGGTACAGATATTCCAGCATTCCTCTTGCATTTGTATGAAAAACATCAAATGAAAGCCGTTCATTTAACGTTGTTAGACTAAGGTAACGACGTGATAAATATGGATTTTACATATATTATCGAATGACATGTAAACGAAAGCTTGGTTTTACCAATTATGTATCATTATTTCTATCCAATCTTCTGTAACATTTGTTGTTCATGTAGACTGCTAAATAGTTTCCCTTTCAAAATATTGTGATGTGTGTGATGAGGCAAGCAGTGAATCAGATGCCTTATATCGCGTTGTGGGTCACACTGTTCTTTACCCTAACCTAGAAAAAAAACCTGTAGGCCTATCTGGCAAGGTCTGGCTGAGTCACTCCACAATGCACCTATAAAAATCTAGTTGACTTTTCAACCACAACGATTCCAAGCGATTACACCAATTGTGTAATTACAGCAATTGTGTGCACTGTCTGAAGAAACTCTGAAGAAACTCCCTTGATCTGGTTACTAGTGTTACAAATGTGCGGAGAGATATTCATGCAGACTGCAGTTAGAACAGCAAGGATGCGGGGGAGAAAGGCAACAACCCTCCTATTTCCACTGCCTCCTATTGAGACTCCTATTGAGATGTATTCATTAGGAACCCCATGCTAATCAATTGCTATTCATGGTCGTTTTTCCAAAACACACCCATTTTTAGAGACGCAGATGCGTGCCATTATTGCTACCGGCTCAGTAAAAACTGTTTATGTACGGTAAGGCGAGTTAACCTAATCAATCATGTTGACCACTTCGTGTTAAAGACCATTCTTAAACCATATGGCAGTGGAGTAGTCGCAACATTCTTTTCTGCCGCCCCGGGTCCTTACCAACTTGTGACAACTGTCAGGAAGGGAGTAAAAAGGAAGAGCTTGTTTAACTGCCGCTAATTGTGCAACTTTACGCAGAAAGCCACTTTCCACACAAAGAGCAGTAGGCCTTCAATCAACAGAAGGATATTCAGATGTTGAAATCACGTGTAATAACCAATATTTTGATGTTACCATAACGAAAACAATATTCAATTCTAGATAAATGTTCACGATAATAAAATGTTGCCTTGCCATTGTGTTATGTCACAAACTGTAGACTAAACCAATACACATCGAGACAGAGGTAATTGCAGATAATATCATGAAATATCATACCCTTTATTTACATATTATTGATTAAATAGAATGGTACAATAAAATTAGGCATTCGTTATTTAATTTATATACAGAACGTATAGCGTGTAAAAGTTTTGGCATATGTTTTACTGGATATTGATAATGAATTTTTACATGACTGCTATTGCTTGGAAACACTGTTTTTTTTATAAATAAAATGTACATCAAGATTGATCCTACGTTCCACTTACATGGGCATTTTAAAATTTACAATTGGATCTGAACTTGGGGACATTCGAGTTGAAAATCTTTAATGTCCTTTAGCAGCTGAAAACGGATGAATAGTTAAAAAATTGCACCCCCCCCAAAAAAAAAGATACATAGAGAAGAAAAACACACACTTTGCAGTCTTGATCGTGTACTTTAACACTAAGTATGTTTCATTACCTATTGAAATAAATATGTATTCCTCAAATAAATGGGTGAAATTGAAACGGGGACATCTAGAAGGCTTTTACAGTCCCATTAATGTAATTAAGATGGAGAAGAGGAGAAAGAAAACTTTCCTTTTAAGTTTAACTGCTATCAACGTCAATATCCGTGCAAAAGTTTTGAAAAATGCGCTTTCTTAAAACATGGGCCTACTGTCAATCGTCCACCTCAATCTCTTCGTCCTCCTCTGAGAATTCGTCCGTGGTTTGGTCTCTGGATGAGGAGGGGGACTGAGGAAATGCTCCGTGTCCCTGTGACGACGGGGAGATGCTAGGGGATATTGCTCCAGAGCTTCCTTGCAGGTCGTCAATGTCTTCCATGTTGACTAGCTTTTGCAGGGTTTGTGGTGGGACTTTTTTGAGCGACTCCACGTCTGCTTTCATCTCTTCCAAGTCTCTCTTGAGCTTGGCCCGTCTGTTCTGAAACCAGGTGATGACCTGAGCGTTGGTTAGCCCCAGTTGCTGAGCTATCTGGTCTCGATCGGCCGGAGACAGGTATTTCTGGTACAAAAAGCGCTTCTCAAGTTCATATATCTGATGGTTGGTGAAAGCTGTCCGGGACTTTCTCCTCTTTTTTGAGGTTTGCCTCTGTCCAAAGGCGTTTACATGCTCACGGCCTTTAGGGAAACGGAAATACAGAGTCACTTTCCAAAACAATATCAGAACAATATGTCTACAAGTGTCCTAAAGTGTTCCATGATAGAATCAGCAGCGTTGTAATTGAAGTCTTGTTTTATCGAATATGTAAAGCAGTTGCAAACAATTGTTATTATTTGGGTATGGTTTGGTAATAACTTGCGTACAGCATTCTATAGAGACAATATGCAACGAATAACAGATTCATGTTTTACACTGTCCATGCACCATTAGGATTAAAATATTTATCAATATCAGGATTGAAATAAACAACATGCTACCCAATAAAACAACCTATAAAAGGTTAATTACATTTTAAACCAGGAAGCACAATAGAACATGTCAGTTTCGAGGCCTCCTTTTCCACCCCAATAAATGGCAGGTTTCCTTATAGCCTACTGTTAAGTATCGCACAAATAAAATTAAACTATGAAATAATAGCCAGGGATAGATAACATCACACAGAATAGGCTTGGCAATAGCTTGACACATATTGCAATGCCTTTAGAACCACACTCACTGTAAACGTTTGATAACAGTTGACACGATAGGTTATCACCAATGGCTATTTCGATGATTATGCATGCTTAGGCAATACAATCACTCACTGAATCTGTAAATGTAAATATTAAAACGTTATGTCAATATTGAATATGAATCATTACCTTCAGCTGCTTGTATAACGCTGACTTCCAGACCTTTAAATGTTTTGCTGGCTAGTTCCTCCAGAGCGCATAACGGCGAAGAGGGAGTGCTAATACCGTTCCTTGCTGCATTTGAGCCGGACACTTTTTCAATAACTCTCGGCGGACAAAGATTTGCAACTGACTTTTTCACAGAGGGTTTGCTTAGGATATCCTCAATGCTGAACGGCGTCAGAGGCTTGTTTGAGTTGGCCGGGGGTGGAAGCTGGTCCAATGGACCCCGTCTCCTCTCCTCACCGCTGGACTGCAACACCGAGCCTGCCTTCATGTCTTTACTGGAGGTCATTGCAGTCCCAAGGAATTACTGCTGACAAAGACTGATTATTTCATTCAAATGGTCGTTCAAACGTCCACAAGTGTTTCCTTCAATTGTCGTCTTCTTCGCAGCCCACTTTTTTAGCACTTTCAGTCGAATTATGCAACTACACTTTTCTAAAATGTTTCTCCAAAATAACCATGGTTCGGGCGTAGGTTGCAGTTTCACAGGCAACCAAATCGTATTTCCTTGCAGAGAGAGACAGTTCCTCTGCGAAGTTCCATGGAGATCTTTAGAAAGTATAACTGTACTGGCTGGGGGCGATTCCCTGCAAGGAATAAGCTGTCTCAAGGAACAAGAAAAAGCAAGCAACCGCTAACGAGTTATTGTTGATTGGGCGAAGTTCAATTAGAGAAACACTAGCTACACTACTTGCTGACCCGCTGCTGCGTCTTAAAGGGCCAGACCATTATAATTAATTGGACGCGAGAAGAGGAGGAGTTTCGCCTCAGCAATGTTGGGGATGTTTGAGGAGCGGGAGATGGCTTGAAATGTTCATGTATCTTCCGCCCCTCCTTCCCACAGGCAACATGCTATCCGTGTATTCCTCTGGAAAGGGAGTTGATGTTCATTTAAACAATGCCATAAGCATTCTTGTGTATAATGGTCAACTCTGTATTATTATGGTACACAGTAGGCCTAATTGAGTGATATAAAAAGAAACGGCACTATTGGCACCCTTGTAGCTTAATCATACAAAATGATACGAGAGATTTGAAGGCACTTATGATTCGGAGACAAAAGGATTGGTGGATAATGTGAGTGCTAGCAACCCCAAAAGCTTGAACAGGGTAGGCAACATCAAACTGCTCACTGCACGGTTAGTCTAATTTTCAATTATGCAATATAGTAAGCTAACGCAGGTAACTCAAATGCAGTAAAATGACTTTTACAATGTGACAAATGTGCATTATTATTAGGCTACTAATGTCTAATATTACTAATATTTATTGAATGCATTACTATTTTGATAGGCAGGACTGTATATGTTATTACTACATTATCAACATAATTGTTTTCTTAGAACTATACAAAAGTAAGCCCACATAATTATTAACATGACATTTTAGCATGCCAATTAAGTTTCAAGAACAAAGCATAGACATGCATTATCCTTCCTGTCGTGAGCTTATAGTTTTGGATCTTTTGTCAGAGGAACCACTAAGATAAACCGTTAACCCTTGAAACCTTTATCCTTTTTTTGAACAACAGCTATCGGTGCTTTACAAAACAATGGCTGCAGCCTACTTTTATCTCCTGTAACCGTATAGCAAGCTAAATAGACAACCTGGGAATGATTAGGAGATAAATAGTGCATTGTAGGACAGTGTTGAGTTACACTATAATGTTCCATAAAATGTCCTAGAATAACATGCTGATAAATCTGACGCCGTGGCCAGTGACAATACTTTATGTGATCTGTTTAGCTTGCAGGTAAAGAGACGAGACACAGAAGAGTTGTCACGCTGCCATTCTCTCCCCATCGTTAATGATGTGAATTCAAATTCTGATGATGTCCGGGCTGTACCATGTAAGAGAGTAGATCAGAGAATGAAAAAGGGGCCAGTTCGAAAGCATCGAGGATCAGGTTGGTTGTGTGTGTTGTTTATCCATTGAGCAGACTATTAGGCCTACTTCATTTGACACAATAACACATGTTGTAGAATATGCACGCATTAATAGTTCGTTACAAAGATTTTTGAAATGGGTTTAACGGCAATCTGATGTATGAAAATACCCATCATGCTATGTTGCATGCTATATGTTTCAATAATTGCAATTACAAAATAAGCAATGTGCTTCGAAAGGAATTTGATCTGCATGCACATAGCGAAATGTTGTTTGTATTTTCGTTTAGCCTATTCAAATATAATATATTGAGAAAAATGTTTACAATTTGTATTACATGTTTTTTAAACCAGCTCCATTTCATTGTTTATGGTGCACACGTAGGCTATCATAAAATGCATATTTGTACCCTATTAGGCTAATCGCAAAAAGGGAAATATCCTAAATGAAATAGGACAATATCAGCATATGAATATAATGCTTTTCACCATATTTTTTTTCTAATAAAAACATTCGATTGACATGTTTACAAAGTGTTGGAGGATTATTTATAATGTATTTTACTAAGCAAATTAACACCGTGCTCTCTCAGCAGTGTGGTAGAAAGATGTAAGATGCGTAAGACCGTGCGTGTCAACAACATCAACTATCTATTTCAAACCCGAGGTACACTATTGTTAATGTCCAATGTTGCGATTATTTCATTGCGTTGTAATAATCGACTGAAATGATAAATGTCTTTCTTACATGAACCCTTAACAGTGAATAGAACCTTGCAGAAACACCATATTGTTCGTGCCAAGAACCCCATATGGTGACATTCGTGTAGGGACGAAACCAAGCCAAATAGCATAGGAGTTATAAAACAGCACGAGATTCTATTAGCTTGGATGGAGACCCGCTGTCTTGGATGTCATTTAGCAATATTGAGAGGGAGGTTTTCCGATTAAATATGTATAATTCAGTCGAAGGGCTCTGTTGACTACAAACAACATTTGAGGTTATAACATTTCAAAGTGGTTTTGGCTATACAATACAATGGAGGTACAGTCTCCCTCAGCTAGATGCGTCGATTGGGCCTTGTAAAATGAAAATTTTCTTCCTCGTAAAAAAACACACATCTGTAGGCCTATCACACTAACGTCATTAATGTGATGCTTAATCTAATGACGAGTTCAATAGAATTATAGGCCTAGGCCATCCATCGAATTTATATATTTTTTAAACTACAGCTTGATAACTATAAACCAATGTATTGTTGCTGATCAACAATTTCATTTTATTTTTTATTTTTTACAATTTGGTTGTGGTCAGTACTATCTTTGGGACGTCCCTAACCCTGAACCCAACCTTAACCCCTAACCTCAACCATAACCACAACCCTTACTTAACCCTTACTTAACCCTTACCGTAACCATTTAAAGTGTCAACTTCAATGGGGGTATGGAGGTCCCAAGGATCCCGTTTAGCAGGGCTATTTGGTTGCAATGATTTTATTACAATACTGTTCTTCTCCACGTGTTATTATTTTTCAACTCTACCTGGAAAATAACCCTTGCTAACCTTTTACAATCGCAGTAGCCTTTAACATAACATATGTTTCTATATACAGGTGAACTTGGAAATGGAAACGAACCACCCATGCTTATTGATGTCATAGGCTAATATTGTCTTGATGAAAAATATTTACATTTATGCCAACAGACTTGGTGCAATTCATAGTTTCGGCCTATTCAGGAAAAAACGCAGAATGTAACGTTGGTATTGATATCATAGGGTTCTTTCAGAAAGAGATACAGCTGCACTCTACGCCCATCAAGAACACAGCGGAGGGCAAACGAGCCATGGAGCGATGGAATGAATGGAGTGTTATATTTCCCTCAAACGCGGCAAGCATTGATAGTTCTAAAGATAAGTCCACCGATATCTCTTTTCCAAACATGTTTCCAATGATCTTTACGGTCTCAAGCGGAGCAGTGCTAATTCGAAAGGTTTTCTTTGGCTTAATTTAACCGTTAATTAGAAACAGAACACCTGACATCATCAATCATTAACTCTTCTGGGAGTTGTGTTTTATATTCGCCAAAGCTCTATCTCCAGTCAGTCAGTCCCCTTTCCCAGAGCTGCATGGTCCCCGGGTAGGTCACATATTGCTCATGGCCTTTCAGTTTTCCTGGTACAGTGAAGATTTGTTGGGGCTGGCTATTGGAAAGGCGTATTCAGACTATCAAAATATCATCGCCAATAGTCTAGAACTGGCTTTTGGAATAACTGCAAACATAAACAGTTGGTTGTGAATGTTGATTTTCTGATGATTTAGGCTGCACTGCATGGTTTGTCTTGATGCTTTGAAGATATTCGAGCAATGATAAAAGTACCCTGGCCCGGTACGTCCAATAAACTAGTAAAACCGGAGAAACATACTGTAGTTCTACCAAATTGTGCTAAAGCATAACATATGCAGGTGCATTGATTCGGTCATTTCTACGTTTTCTCTGTTGGTCTCTGTCCATGATTTAAATACAATTATTATAGACGGATAATCTCTCATCGGCAATATTATTTGGGCTTTACAAAAATGTTTGAAACGTGGCGCGCCCAATGCAATACTACTGTGTCGAGTGACACATCTCAATATCCTTAAGGTAGCTAGACCTATTATGGTTTATTCATCACCTTCTTGCTATAATCGTTACTGACTCCTGTTGCAAAACAAAACAGCTGTACTAACAAATTAAATATAACATGATACAGGAACACTCACATTAACGTGGGAGTTATGGTGACACATGAGAGTGGTGTATACATGTTGTGAAATAGAGGGCTTGCTGAGTTCGCAACAGTTGTGTTGGTCCCCATTGTATCCCTATAGGTCCTGTGATTTTCTGGGCATACAGGGTTGAAACATAAGATATTTGTCTATGCAGGCCCTGAATTTACAACAGTCCTAACGCTGCGTTATGACCGAGGTTCAAATCTTCAGTACAATAAACTGATGTGGTGTCGGGGAGGAGGGTAGTGACTTCAATGTATATGCCTTCTAATGACATTACCTTAGTCCTAGTGTGTCCATAAAGTGCTTGCATTGATCAAATTGTATAACGTTGACAAAATATCAGTAGTCAACCATTTTGATTACAAATGGGTTTGGGCTTTATAAGATGCTACACAATGAAGCAGTAATGAAGACGAAATAATCCTTGTGATATTGTGGGCTTTCACCTCCTCATTCAATCATTATTTTATAGGCATAACAATTCATAACCAACATTTTCAATTGTAAACTGTAAATAGAAAAGTATATTATTTGTATTATTCAAATTATTGATATTATTATAATTTTCAACAAGAAAAATAATGGTAGGCCTACTAATGATAATGCAGTCATTCACAACATTCTGTCACTACTGGAATAAAGGTTGACCAACGTAACAAGAGAGCGAAATACAGGTGATTTCCCTTCAAATGGTAGTAGGCCTATATATTATTTATTTTTTTGTGCAATGTTATCTAACATCATTATTGACTGCCCTAATTTTCTCTGCACCGGCCGAAACATGTAAGGCCTAAACAAGCTTTATTGAACGCAGCGATCGTTTTAAGCAATGATGCATTTTCAAGGAAACACTACTGTCAATAGTTCGGGTGTATGTGATCTTGAGTTGCTCGTGCGTTCTAACGATAACCCTAGTAAACAACACATCATCACCCTAGTAAACAACACATCATCACCACCCCTGAATAAGAGAAAAAGTGAGTGAGCGCAAGAATAACTCCCTGCAGTGTGCGTGTGTGCGCGCGCGCGTGTGTGTGTGTGAAAATGGGGAGGGAGAAAGTGGAGGTTTGTGAGTGCGCGCGTACATGACAGGCAAGGTGGACGCGTAATCTTGGAGACAAAATATCTCCATCCATTCTCTCTGTAGGCGTGCGTGAGTGGGTTTGACGCGTGTAGGGATGGAGAGAAGAACATGAATCCCGGTTTCAAGCACCCTTAAGCATCTAAAACAACAGCAATCGTAAACGTCGGCCTTTAGGTGCTTAGGCTGTTACATTGCGCATTGCCTTTGACAGTGTCATATTCCACGGTGTTTAGTACCTGTTGTTTTTTCTCTCCCTTCAGCCACTTGGTTGACAAATGTTTAGATTTCCAAACGCGGAACCCCAAACGCGCAGGGCCAAACCGCTTCGCAGCCCTATCACCTTTGCACAGTTGATTTTCTCTCGCCGTTCAGAACTTGAAACCCCCCGGGAAGCGGTGTTGTTCGACAGTAATGCTCCATTGGAGTCCATTTAAGATCATAAAGAAGGATGTGGGAGGCCAAGCGCCCGACCAGAAGGGCTTAACGAAGATTACATTGCATTAGTACATGTATCTGCACCGTGGGCCATAATAGGCTTTATTAGCCTGTAATGATCAGAAACAATTTAAGCACCTTTAAAACGAACTATAATGTCAAACACGACTAATAGGTTAGACTGAGCTAACTGTACAAGTCCTACTGCAAAGACAAACACTTTGAAATGTATTCATATTTTGTAAATAGCTGATTATAGGCCTAAACTATTATTGTTGTTATTATTATTATTATTATAATTGTTATTATATAATTATATTATAATGACATTAACATCAGTTATTATAAACTGGGTGGTTCGAGCCCTGAATGCTGATTGGCTGACAGCTTTGGTATATCAGACCATATACCAGGGGTATGACAAAACATTTATTTTTACTGCTCTAGTTACGTTGGTAACCAGTTTATAATAGCAATAAGGCACCTCTGGAGTTTGTGGTATATGGCCAATATACCACAGCTAAGGGCTGTGTCCAGGCACTCCGCAATGCTCGTGCCTAGAAACAACACTCGGGCGTGGTATATTGGCCATATACCACACCTACTCGGGCCTTATTGCTTAATTATAATACTTTTTATTTTACTTTTGATAAATTCATAGCCCATACATTGGTTGTTCTTTTCTTCCGGATGACACCTGTGAGTTCCAGAAGATGGTCTGAATTTGATGTCTCCACTCAATACACTGTAGTAGAATGTTCTTAATCAATTAACTACATGTGGAATCACTTCAATCTAAAGGGTGGACATTGGCTCTATTCAGTATTCACTGTGTACTGTAACATATTGTACCCACAATTACAGATTTCATTTTTCAATAACACACACACACACACACACACACACACACACACACACACACACACACACACACACACACACACACACACACACACACACACACACACACACACACACACACACACACACACACACACACACACACACACACACACACACACACACACACACACACACACAGAGTGATCTTGATGGATGTTTGCCTTTGAACATGGCACCAGTAGACTAATACAGAGAGAAGTGGGACAGATCAAAGGGAAGAACCACACTGTCCCCCCAAATGGACGCCAACTGATGAGAAGATATGGAGCGGTTGAGCCCAAGCCATTTATTATTGGTTAGATGTGGTGTGAGCAACCATGGTCTGATTCCATTTTCAGGGTTTTGTTTTCTCATGTACAGTATTGCTCACAAAATAATGTAGCATTATCCTGTATGGACGATGTGCAGAACTATGTTGTCGTCCATAAAGATCATTTCTATTTGTTGCATTTGAAATGATCCATAATGATCCATACATTGATAAATAACCATACATTGATAAACTAAACTAAGTTCAATTAAACAAATATTAATGCCAAAACTGAATGAATTAGGATATACGGTTTTGTCCTCCCCCCCCAAAAAACACAACTTATTTCCATGATCTTTGGAGTTAATCATTCATTATTATATTCAATGTAGATAAAGCTGTGTATCGATGTTGTTAACAAATTAGATGTTGTTAACCTTATTTTGTCTGCACTGATTGTCAGTTGCTCTGGATAAGAGGGACTTAAATGTAAAAGGCAAACACATGACAGATGCAGTAGGTGTTATGTGCCTATTTCACACTAGAATGTTAAACTGAGACGTGCTCACAACCTCAGCACAGGAGCAGACTCATAATTGGAAGAGCTCAGATTGGTCAATTGACCCCAAGATAAAGCCTACCTGATCTCATGGACAAACGGTCATGCCGTGTTTTATTTGGTTATTTACTGAACCTTTATTTAACTAGGCAAGTCAGTTAAGAACAAATTCTTATTTACAGTGACGGCCTAGGAACAGTGGGTTAACTGCCTTGTTCAGGGGCAGAACAATGGATTTTACCTTGTCGGCTCAGGGATTTGATCTCGCAACCTTACATAATGACGTTTAGCAAAATAATTGGATTTATTGAGGTTTAGGACTTATTAGATTTATTGCTAGGTTTACAGTTAGGATTAAAGTTTGGGTCATGAGACCAAAACCCAAAGTTGATGCGCTAAAGATTAAGCTAACTCATAGTATTGAAAAAGTAACATTGAAAATACACAGCCTCAAGAACAACATCACATACCAAATATACTCTATCCGTTCATAGCTGTAGAAAGTAATGCGCAAAGAAAACAAAATAGAAGGACAGTGAAAAGTTGAAGCTGCTTGTAGTAATACTGCTGTGTAGTAATACTACTTAGGAATATATGACTCATGGAACTGTGAATACAACTAAACAGTCAGAAAGGTACTCTTCAAACAAGAAGCCAGAAAGGCAGTCATTAGAAACATTTGAATGAATGCCCACATGGAAAGCTTCCATATTTCCATAACTATAGTAACGCACACTACCGATTCAAAACATAACAGAAATGTGTGTACATTTTAGTGACATCTGTTCTTTTTGTTGGACGATAATTAATTTGGACTGAACTGGGACTCATATCCACAGTGTCACTGCACATATTTTTGTGAATGAAGATAAATGCTTCTCTGAGTACACTCTGTACCATGGGAGCCGTCAACAAATTAATCACTTGCAATTCTATCCACGGCTACTTGGGCACCTGGTGGGTCCCAATACACGTTCCGAGATAATGAGGGTGCATCGGTGCAACATTTTACGAGCAGAGTGTCGTAGTTCTTGAAAAGAGAAAGAAAAAATGAATAACTGAAGCCACCTCTCCAGAGAGGTATAGTTTCTTGAGATGGTTCGGTGCCACGACCTGAAGCAGATCTCCCCTTTCTCACATCAGGATTTCATTAAGCCATGAGCACTCCTGCGCCACTTTGCTCCCAAACCAAATGAGGAAATAGCTCGTCTGGCCACTGACAGACCCCGGGTTTGGCCGTAAAGATAAATGACCCAAAGTATTCAAGTTTAACACTTTGACAAAACCCACCTGATCTCGAGGATTAATGCAACGAAAAATCCATCTGCGAGAAGGACTCAGAGGTGAGTAATGGCCAGGCGCTGGGAAGGTCAAACAATATTTAGGATAAGTACATATCCAGCGTTGAGACTTAAACTTTCCCAAGACATGTACACTACATGACCAAAAATATGTGGACATCTCATTCCAAAATCATGGGCATTAATATGGAGTTGGTCCCCCCTTTTGATGTTATAACAGCCTCCACTCTTCTGGGAAGGCTTTCCACTCGATGTTGGACATTTTCTACGTGGACTTTTTTCCATTCAGCCACAAGAGCATTAGTGAGGTGGCTCGCATTAGTGAGGTGGCTCGCATTAGTGAGGTGGCCTGGCTCGCAGTCGGCATTCCAGTTCATCCCAAAGGTGTTTGATGGGGTTGAGGTCAGGGCTCTGTGCAGGCCAGTCAAGTTCTTCCACACTGATCTGGACAAACCATTTCTCTATGGACCTTGCTTTGTCCACGGAGGCATTGTCATGCTGAAACAGGAAAGGGCATTCCCTAAACTGTTGCCACAAAATTGGAATGTCATTGTATGCTGTAACATTACGATTTCCGTTCACTGGAACTAAGGGGCCTAGCCCGAACCATGAAAAACAGCCCCAGACCATGATTCCTCCTCCACCAAACTTTACAGTTGGCTCTATGCATTCGGGCAGGTAGTGTTCTCCTGGCATCCACCAAACCCAGTTCCGTCCGTCGGACTGCCAGATGGTGAAACTTAATTCATCACTCCAGAGAATGCGTTTCCGCTGCTCCAGAGTCCAATGGGGGCAAGCTTTACACCGCTCCAGCCGACACTAGGCATTGCCCATGGTGATTTTAGGCTTGTGTGTGGCTGCTTGGCCATGGAAACTCGTTTCATGAAGTTCCTGACGAACAGTTCTTGTGCTGACGTTGCTTCCAGAGGCAGCTGGGAGCTTGGTAGTGAGTGTTGCTCCTAGACATTTCCACTTCACAATAACAGCACTTACAGGTGGCTCACAGCACTTACAATACATTTGATGGACTTGTTGGAAAGGTAACATCCTATGACGGTGCCATGTTGAAAGTCACTGAGCTCTTCAGTATGGGCAATTTTTCTGCAAATGTTTGTCTATGGAGATTGCTTGACTGTGTGCTTGGTTTTATACACCTGTTAGCAATGGGTGTGGCTGAAATAGCCAAATCCACTCATTTGAAGGGGTGTCCACATACTTTTGTATATATAGTGTATCTCATAGATTTGTGTGGGGACGCTCACACACATGCACCTGCACGCACACTACTGTTGTCCAAATATCAAGAATAGTATACTAGTTCCACCAGCATTATTACCACATAAGCACAGATAGTGCAAATATAACTTGTTATATCCACCCTGTGACTTTGAAATTATGTCAATAATGTTGTCTACTTTTCATAAACATATGGATCATATGAGTTAGGTCAACGAAAATTACAAATAAGCAATGCTAAAGAATATAAAATGTCAATGTAAGACATTGGTACGGCTTTTCAAAGTATCCCGTCCCATGCCATTTGGGTGAGCCAAAACTGTAATACCCTCTGGTTTTGGGTTTAGGCTAGCCTTGCAAAAGAAAGACAAAAAAAAACACATCTAATGTCGGGAAGTAAGTCATCTTTCATGGAGAGCGATGCTCTCCCCTGTGAAACATCTTTCACCCTGCGAGGCTGAGCACTAATAAGTGTCTTCATCCAAAACAAAGGGTTACTCTGCAGCCTACCTGGCCAGTCCTAACACAACACAGGACATCAGAGGGTTAATAGGCCACTTAGAGTAATGCATCAATATAACTGAAAACCAGCCTGCTAGAGCCTTTAAACACCACACATTTGTAAAGCGAAAACACAGCATGAGCCACTGGGAAGTCAATGGGGGTGTTAACTTTATGTGTGCAAACAAGAAAATTACATTACATGTTCTACTCATTACTGAAAATGACCTAGTAATAACAATCATGGACACTGGTTTAACCCCGGTGCAGAACCACAAGCTAGAATGGTTTTCGGTTCTGGAAAATTAGCAGATTGATGCTTCCAGTTTTCAAAGTAAGAGGCATGTGTAGGAAGTTATGCTAACAACACCACTGCATAAACACTGCTAAGGCAGTATAGATTTCATTCCAGCCTACTTATCTATCACTGACACTACTAACTGGCTTTCACATCAATGTTCGCTTGTCATTTTTGAAAATGCACAAACTCCCCTTTCTCTTTTATTCTACTCGGGCTCCATCTAAAACGGACAGGAAGTTGGGCAACATAAATAACAAGGGAGTGAAACTACCGAGGAAGGTCTTGGCCCAAGCTTCCCCATAACTTACTTTGTCACTGGGAAATAGGCTCACACCCAGTCAAAATCATAAGCGATGATTCCTCGGAGAACACTGTGCATGTCCCAAGGGCGAGAGACCTTTCCTTAGGCCCAAAATAGCCTTCAGTCCAAGCTATGCCCTGTTCCAGGTAACAAACAGACATACTGTATGTTCTAGTGGAAAGTCTAGGTTTCTAATTCGTTTTGCTGACAGGCCTCCCTGACCCAGTAGTATTTTCTCCTTGTGCTGTTTTGTTCAAATGTCCTAGACGAGAAAGGAGAGAAAAGATAAATATAAAAGGAAGGTGCACAAGAGGATTGCAAATTTCCATGCAGTTAAGGAGTCAACAATGAGGATACTTGTTCAAATATTTGGGATTACAGTAAAAAGCTTTGTCAATTGAAGAACTGCTGGAGGGGATTGTCGTATTTGGAAATTGGATTTGGAGGGGATTCTTTGGAGTGTGATTATTAATTTTATGGTTGTTGTAGCATTAATTTATTAGTATTTACTAATCCTGGATCCCCAACGTACACTAGATAGACTGCATACAAGTGTAGTGGCTACACTTTTACCACAACACAGACATTATTGCTTTACTGAAATGTTGTAAAGATGTTTATTTAGTTAGCAACACTGGATATTTATTAATTTTTTTATTTAGCATCCTTAAAATGCCCAAATAATTTATACAATTCTCCTTGTTCCTTTCAACTTGTGTAATGTGATCTTTCATCCTCATGCTTACCTAGTATTTGGTTAGCATAGCCCCTGGGCAGTAATGAGCATGTAGCCAACTCATCACTAGTCACCATGAGTGTTTCAATGTTTCATTCTCTTCAGTTTAAATAGGGATATACATATTTTCCAAATGTAACAGCAGGTGTTGTGTGGCTTAGGTGGTAGAGCATGGTGCTTGCAATGCTAGGGTTGTGGGTTCAATTCCCACAGGGGACCAGTATGAAAAATGTATACACTCACTGCTGCAAGTTGCTCTACATCAGGTCATCTACTAAAGTACTGTAAATGTAAAGCACAAAAATGCTCCTTGTCTGTGGCCATGTCTAATGGTTACCACAGGTCTGGTATCTTGCTTATTATGCAGGGTGCCAATAGAACCAAAGCAGCACCCAGGTCTGCACTCAGGACAGTTTTTAATTACAAGCAATTGAATCAATTAATCCAGAATGGAGTAGCCCTGCAAAAGTAAAGGTAGGTGTGAACATTGTGGCACTATTGGCCTGTAGCACTATGCCTATTTCTCATTGTCAACCGGTACTTTGAGTTCTGGACAGATATCACAAATTGCCCTTTCATTTTTTTTTTCTTCTTGACACTGTGCTCAAGGGCTGTGATATATCCATCAGTGACCACACTCACCATAAGGAAGCTGAGAGAATACATGCAATGGAGATTATCAGGACAAAACCCCATCAGCTTGTCAAGGGATGCAGACAGTAGACAGTATTGTATCCACATGTATTGAACACAGAGCTGTCAACGTGTCTGACGGTCCCATTCATCATGTACAAAGCCAGCGCTGTCAGAGCCACAATGCACCCCATCTATCCCTGCCCTAAGTGACAACTCTGAGATGAGCATTAGGGCAGCGGAGGATGTATACAAATGATTTGTTTCTTTCTCTTTGCACAAGGCAATTTCCTCAAGGCACTCAGCCTAGGGGGATCGTTCAGAGTGAAACCTTATGGCAAAGTAAAAAAATCCTTTGGCTCCTATAGTTGACCTAGTATCTAACCGATCTTACCAACTAATACAGTAGGAGATTGACTATATATTCTTTGGATATTACAGGAGTTACATTTTTTATAACAACTAATTAGTAGAATAAAAAGTAATGGAGGATAGATTATCCAATTAGTTTAACCAGAGCTTTGTGTGTGTGTGTGTGTGTACACATATATATATACACTGTATATAAGTGTATGTGTGTGTGTTTGCATGCACATATGTGTGTGATGTGTGTTTGTGTGTGTTTGTGCGTAAGGGTGGGCATGCACGTGTGTGTGAGTGTCTGTGTGTGTGGCCTGAGTCAGCAGACTAGTTGTAATTACCTTGAGGCCTGCTAGTTGAGGGCTGTGCAGCACTGCAGAAATCTGACAGGGGGAGCATCATTTCCCCTGTAACCCAGGACCAGCGAAAGCAATAAAGCTACTCAATACAGAACAATAAAGGAGAGTCATGCCACATTTTTTGAATTCCAAAAACAAGTAACCTGTTTACGCTGTACAAACAGCAGCAATCTAATAAAACTATTTATGCTAGCGCATTGAAGTAATCATATCAGAGCCTTCGTAAATTATGTCTCAGTCATACACATGACGGATTATTAAGTGTTAAGAAACTTTGTGGTGTTAAATGTCTTTAAGAGGGGACATAATCAGTATTTTCAATAGATTGGTCAAAGAGATATGGCAAAGAGTTCCAATGACACGGTTCCAGAACGTTCCATTCACTTTGATTCATACCTTTACATCACAGAACAAACTATATTCCTGTTATTGCTTGAAGACTTTTAGGTTTCATTCAGAAGATGGCTCTTAAATCTAATTGCAAAGACTGGTCTGCCATCCTATTGACATTTTGACTGCGTTTCAAACAATATGAGCTTTTCTAATGTCTCCGTCATCATAATTTCTCCCGAGTTAATGTCATACTGTAATATAGACCACATCCAAAGTATTGGTTAGGTATAAAGTGACAGAGAGATGTGCTGTGAAATGCAATATCTTCATCAAAGAACAATTTAATTTCTTCATCTCCAGTTAATAATTTATTATTAAGTCTAAAAGTAGCAGAAAATCACTTTTTGTATGGAAAAACTCAGTGAACCTTTCTTCCATATCTGCAGAAGAAGACATGAGTAGGAGTAACATATTGGTTTTAGGGCTTAGTCCACATCCTAAATGGAGCAGAGGTTGAGGGAATCTTGGAGACACCTCCATCTCTCCTATGGGGTATCCTCCTCTTGGGTAAGAGGGTATGCTAACTTCAGCCTGAGCCAACACTGGTGCTCATTTGGAAGTCTGTGGGCTTGTCCCTGGTGTGCGACGTCCCCGCCCTAGCTCCTTGTGGTTTTATTTTTAATTAACCTCTAAAAGATAATCTGTTGTTGCTTCCACTGTTCGTGTCAGCGGGGTTAATGATTTCAAGAGCTCAGGGAGAAACGGCAGGGGACAGATCAATGCACCTCAATTTCCCGCCCCTCGTGTTCTGTCTCACTAGCCGGGGCTGCGGTGAAAGCACTGCCTGGCCCTTCTCCCTGTCCGCTCTCTCCCTTGTTCTCAATATATACACTTGCACGCTTGCACACACACACACACGCAAACACACACACACACACACGCATGCACGCACGCACGCACGCACGCACACACACACACACACACACTATGTGCATGCAATGTCACCCCCTTACTTGGGAAAGCACTCGTAAATGAAGCTTTACTTAGACACGTAAGAGATTCGATAAAACGGCCAATATGCTCTTACATGATCCTATTGATGTCACACCAGTGAAGGCAGGGTGTAATTGACCAACTTTTTGTTTTCTGAATTAGTCGCTATCCTCCATTCTTCCTGACCATGCCTAATGTTTTAATTCAGGCAGGCTTGTACTCTGTAATGCACTTTTTGCCAAACAAACGCATCAGCACTGCACCATAACAATTGCATAACTTAAAGGCGATTTGCTTTCCTGTAATGTGTGCATACTGGCGACAGAGAAGTCAGGCGCAGGAGAGCAAAAACTATGTTACAACGGTGCAGTTTAATAATAAAATCACTGAGAACAAACACAAATAAATAAATACAATGGGACAAAACCCTTCGCACGTCAGACATAACATGCACAAACTCTTACAATCAACAATACCGGACAAGGACATGTGGGGAACAGAGGGTTAAATACACAGCATATAATTGATGGGATTGAAACCAGGTGTGATGGAAGACAAGACAAAACAAATGGAAAATGAAAGGTGCATCAGCGATGGCTAGAAGACCGGTGACATCGACCGCCGAATGTTGCCCGAACAAGGAGAGGGACCGACTTCGGAGGAAGTCGTGACATTTCCAGGGATACTACAAAGTCAGAACTGCAGTATACTGTAAAACAACCACAGATTTTTAACTAGATTCAGGAAATCACATTCCATTAATGGCGGTGTCTCTCAGCATGACTCATTGATCACAGCAGCTCAGGACCGACTCAATACTTCAGCTTCTGTATTGGAACTCTTAAATTATTTTAGGTATAACATGACGGGTTATTGATGCAATGTCAGACTGTGACATGTGTATATATGTCCCTAAGGAGAAACTCTGGGAGAGAGGCGTTTTCACCCTCCCTAAGTCAGACAAAGCTTTTCCAAATCCGTCACAATCCTGTCCTTTGATTTTGTATTCTCCGCCACCTATTCGTTTGGGGTTTGAGGTGTTGTTGATAGTGATCATTCAGTTTAATAGTAGCATATTAGCCATAGTGTAATTACCCACAATTATTTAATTTAGGTTGAACACAACACAGTAACAGCTTAATCAATATCTGGCTATAACATGGGATAGTGCTGCAAGGCTTTAAAATCTTTAGATTTACCCTGTAAGTAAGCATTTGCTTTCAAGTAATGTCGTAGGGGAAAACAACAACTAATTCATCTTGATCCTGTCAATATTGATGTAAATAATGTGAGATCGTATTAACCAGTTTGAATGTACAAATGAAACAATATTGAATTTGTGCCAATTTAGATATTTCTTACAAGGTATTAGCTTACAATGGAGGCTGACCAGTTCAGAGAAGCACACCAATACAACCCCCCCCTTAATTAATACAGTGTCTAATCATAGATAAAGACATTAAAGTAAAGTAGACCCAACTCTGAGTCATCACAGGGAATGGGGCCCCCATTGAGCTCATCTTAGCATGCTTCCCTGACTCCGTCTGTGAGACACTTACTCTTCCAATCACAGCGTTCGGCCTTCCTTCCCTTCCCCTTGTCCCTGATATGTAACAGAACCATCAGATGGAGTGGACGTCTGTAATCATACTCTGACTACACACACACACACACACACACACACACACACACACACACACACACACACACACACACACACACACACACACACACACACACACACACACACACACACACACACACACACACACACACACACACACACACACACACTAATGCATGCACACACCAAACCTTCACATGCTGGTTTTGGAAACATCAAAACTGACTGTAGGGAGTCTGAGACTTAAAAGTGTGCAGCACTCCTTGGCCCACAGGTATGCAGTGTATGGGCCAGCGGTATGAACCCCATGCTGGGTCCTTCTCCCATTTGGATGTCTATATCTGTGGAAACTTTTCTTTTTCACCCCTTGCATCCCCACCAGTCCAGCAGGCCTCCGTTAAGAACTGCAGCCAGGATGAATCAATCAACCACACGCCAAGGGAATTACCTCATTGCACATTGGCAGTGCTATCTAAGCAGCGACAGCATTTGGGCTTTGAGATAAATACCCGCTCTTTAGATTACATCCTACTCTGTGAGAACCTCTGCTGTATCACTCCGGAGTACGACAGGTTCGGGCCATGTCCTTGTTGCTTTGGCTTTTCTAGCCACTTCTTCTGCCCCCCCCCCCCCCCCCGTTTCAGGGCAACTTTATGAAATCAGAATGCACGGAATAAGGCAGCGGGTACTGCCAAATGTTTGTCTTTACAATAACAGTAAACATTTCATTGTCATTACATGGTCTAAGTCACAACCTCAGTCGGGTGAAGTCTTCAATTTCATCCAAGAACGCTTCCCTCTCTCCTCAACTCATATTATATAGCACTCCCTCTTGTGCCATAATGTTTGCAACAATGACAGTGAAGTCAATGGCAAGAGAGCTAGATTAGCCAGCTAGCATTTCTTCTAATGTCTCTCACTCGCCTGATGCTCTTGCACAATGTGTCAGTGCTCAAATGAAAATATATCTCAGCGGTGCCGGCAATGGTGTTACCCACTCTACACGTATAAGCTTATAAGGAAACTGAAGCACAAAGTATCTTTCGTGGTTGAAAGTGAGAATGGAAATATGCTTGCATATTGAAACACAACATATTTAACACTTAAACATGCATTATTGTACTCACACATACTGTACTCAGAAATTCACACAATAATATAGGCCTACTCACATAACCACACAAAACATTTGCTCAATCATGAGCACAAAGTGGCAGGGTCAGGCTGTTGAGATTACAGATTGTGCCTTTAAGTGAAAGTTTTAAGGACAGAAAATCTGGTTCTACTTTTAACGCCTGTCAGCCCTCAACCCTTCCCAGTGCCCATCATCCCCCAGGAGTGGTGGAGTTAAACTGGGTTTGATGTTCTGCTGTCTGAAAATCATCTTTTACACATTCCAAGAGCCAAATGCAATTTGGGCTGTCACCAGTGGCATTCCCTTTAAGTGTCCATGCCTTTGACTATTATGGGCCTGAGATAATAGTTATCTCTCAACTTTTCACCCGCACTACACTGCTGCTAACAGACGCAGAGGAATGGCAAAGATTCCATATCAAACGTTCCCTCCGCAATCTCTCACTCAGCTCATTGGAATGGTCTTGATTAAGATAGCACTCTCACACAAACAGTTAAAAGGATGAGAAACCCAAACGAAGCATCTTAACCCAATTAAAAATGCCTGTGAGTTCTTTTAAAGTGAGAAGAGCAATTCCCTTCAGACAAGCTGGAGAAGACGATGTATAATAAATCACCCTCTCAAGTACGACGTTTAGGCTTTAAGCATGAGGTTGAAGCAGAAGGAAAGGAAAATGGGATGACCCCGCGACCTCCCAACTCTTAACCCCTTCCCCGAGTCCAGGGCGACTTCCAGAGCGGTCTCACAAAAAGGCCCCGGTTGGACAGCCCATATGGGCTTTGTCTCCGTGACCCTCACACGCGCCTGGTGTCTCGCAGCTCGCCCTCACATTTCAACACACCTGGGGGAGAGAGAGGTAGAGAGAGAGGTAGAGAGAGAGGTAGAGAGAGAGGTAGAGAGGTAGAGAGAGAGGTAGAGCGAGAGAGAGAGAGAGAGAGGTAGAGAGAGAGAGGGAGACAAGTAGAGAGGGAGACAGAAAGAGAGAGACAGCTGGGGATGGGTGGGCTTGCTGATTAAAATTAAACAAACCAAGCAAGAATTTATTCCACATACTTAATATTCTTCATTTTTTTTCTCTAGTTCCCTCCCTCCATGTACAGAAGATAGGAGAAGTAGCAGATGAGGGAAAGATATGTTGACAAGGGGTGCTAAGTGGATTTGAGTAATGGGCAGTTGGGCGATGTGTTTGCTTAACCATCTGGTAGCAACTCCCTCAGTTTTGTGATGTAGTGTCTGTAGAGGGAAAAAGCCCAGTGCCTAATATGCCATTTATGACACGATGGGTGGTCACACAACGAGCAACTGGGTTCATTGATTCATATTACAGTTCACGTTTAAATCAGAAAAAGATTTGAACACTGAATGAGTGACATCACCAGGGACCTCCAGAAAAATGTGTTGAAAAAACAAGAATGAGAAATCCACTTTATATACGAAAGTATGTGAACACCCCTTCAAATTTGTGGATTCAGCTATTTAAGCCACACCCATTGCTGACAGGTGTTTAAAATTGAGCAGACGGCCATGCAATCTCCATAGAACAACATTGGATGTAGAATGGCCTTACTGACGAGCTCAGTGACTTTCAACATGACATCGTCATAGGATGCCACCAAGTCAGTTTGTCAAATTTCTGCCCTGCTAGAGCTGTCCTGGTCAATGTCTAGGAGTAAAGTGGTAGGTCACACAGTGCTAAAGCGCTTAGAGCGTAATTCCTCGGTTGCAGCACTCACTACCCTGTTCCAAACTGCCTCTGGAAGCAACGTCAGCACAAAACCTGTTCATCATGAAATGGATTTCCATGACCGAGCAGCAGCACACAAGCCTAAGATCACCATGTGCAATGCCAAGCATTCGGGCTGGAGTGGTGTAAAGCTTGCCGCCATTGGACTCTGGAGCAGAGGAAACGCGTTCTCTGCAGTGATGAATTAAGCTTCATCATCTGGGAGTCCGATGGATGAATCTGTGTTTGACAGATGCCAGTAGAACGCTACCTGCCCAAATGCGTAGTGCCAACTGTAAAGGAAATCTCAACGCTATAGCATACAATGATATTCTAGACGGTTCTGTTTTTCCAACTTTGTGGCAACAGTTTGAGGAAGGCCCTTTCCTGTTTCAGCATGACAATGCCCTCGTGTACAAAGCGAGGTCCATACAGAAATGGTTTGTCGAGATTGGTGTGGAAGAACTTGACTGGCCTACACAAAGCCTTGACCATAACCCCATTGAACACTTTTGTTTGGTATGAATTTTAATGCCGACTGCGAGCCAAGCCTAATCGCCCAACATCAGTGCCCGACCTCACTAATGCTTTTGTAGCTGAATGGAAGCAAGTCCCAGCCACAATGTTCCAACATCTAGTGGAAAGCCTTCCCAGAAGAGTGGAGGCTGTTATAGCAGCAAAGAGGGGACCAACTCCATATTAATGCCCATGATTTTGGAATGAGATGTTCGACGAGCAGGTGTCCATATACTTTTGGTCATGTAGACTTCTGGTCGTGTGTTTCATGAAAATGAGCATGCTAGCCTACAAGATATAAATATTACATTTCAAGAGCATCAAAACATTAAGAACACCTGCTCTTTCCATAACATGGACTGACCAGGTGAATCCAGGTGAAAACTATGATCCCTTATTAATGTCACTTGTTAAATCCACTTCAATCAGTGTAGATGAAGGGGAGGAGACAGGTTAAAGAAGGATTTTTAAGCCTTGAGTCAATTGAGACATTAATTGTTTATGTGTGCCATGCAGAGGCTGAATGGGCAAGACAAAATATTTACGTGCCTTTGATCGGGGTGTGGTAGTAGGTGGCAGGCGCACTGGTTTGTGTCAAGAACTTCAACGCTGCTGGATTATTCACGCTCAACAGTTTCCAGTGTGTATCAAGAATGATCCACCACACAAAGGACATCCAGCCAACTTGGCACAACTGTGGGACGCATTGCACTCATGGGCCAGCATCCCTGTGGAACGCTTTTGACACCGTGTAGAGTTCATGCCCCGACGAATTGAGGCTGTTCTGAGGGGGAAGAGGGTGTTCCTAATGTTTGATACACTCAGTGTAGATGAACATGATTACCATTCCAGTACGACTTTACATTGAGTGCCACTAAAACCTATATAAAAAAAGTCTAACAACATTGTAATATAATGCATGTAAATATCTGCATTTGTAATTACACAAATCGAAATAGCAAACCAGTATTAAATGTGTAACTACTGTGTAACAATGTGTTGTAATTATGCAGACCACAGCAAATGTTTGTATAATTTATATGAGTCAGATTCCAGAATGGAAAGATGTATGATGAAACATGAAGTAGGCAAACTAACATTTCAGTAATACAATGAGATCTTTTCCAAAGACAATGCTGTGTCAAAGACTATGTGAAATCGCAGTCATCATTTCATAAGGCCCCTTATTGAATCAGGTGTGGGATGGGGATTCCATGTGGATAGGATTCTGTAAGAGACGGCATTGTTCATTTTCAGTAATTACATGCAATGCGCCTGTAACCAAATTAAGTCTCTCTTATTGAGGCAGTGACAGCGCGTTCTGAAGTAATTACCATGGCTTTTAATAAAGTGCCGTCCGAATTCACTTTTTAATCTCGCTCTCCTGAATTATTAAGCAGCTGTCCCCGCCCCATCTTTGGATCACAGGTTTCCCCCTCACACAGAATTGATTGGAGGGAAGAGAAAAGGCCTTACAATGATATGGTGGCATTGGAGCCATAATAATCCTAATGCAATACATTGTTAGATTTATAGATACGGACAGGGAAATAATCTGTAAAAAGAGATGAAAAAAGTATTTATTTATTTGAATCATTTGATTGATAGGTTTTTCTTTTAAAAGGTTTCAACTAGAGGATATGTACACTCTGCAGAACTCTCTGTGGAAAGGCGATCTAGACATGTCCACTTCATGATCTTCCATTCCGTCCGTTCCTCACAGCCATGCCACCAGTCGTGATCTTCCATTCTGTCCGTTCCTCACAGCCATGCCATCAGTCATGATCTTCCATTCCGTCCGTTCCTCACAGCCATGCCACCAGTCATGATCTTCCATTCTGTCCGTTCCTCACAGCCATGCCACCAGTCATGATCTTCCATTCCGTCCGTTCCTCACAGCCATGCCACCAGTCATGATCTTCCATTCCGTCCGTTCCTCACAGCCATGCCACCAGTCATGATCTTCCATTCTGTCCGTTCCTCACAGCCATGCCACCAGTCATGATCTTCCATTCCGTCCGTTCCTCACAGCCATGCCACCAGTCATGATCTTCCATTCCGTCCGTTCCTCACAGCCATGCCACCAGTCATGATCTTCCATTCCGTCCGTTCCTCACAGCCATGCCACCAGTCATGATCTTCCATTCCGTCCGTTCCTCACAGCCATGCCACCAGTCATGATCTTCCATTCCGTCCGTTCCTCACAGCCATGCCACCAGTCATGATTTTCCATTCCGTCCGTTCCTCACAGCCATGCCACCAGTCATGATCTTCCATTCCGTCCGTTCCTCACAGCCATGCCACCTGTCATGAAAACGAATAAAAGCTGGGTCATGTTTTGAAATGAAAACAGTCACAAGTTAGTGTTAACAAACATGGAACATCGACCCTCTATAAAAACCAAAACATTTGGATCAATAAAAGCCCTTCTCTAACTGGGGAAACAGAGCTGAAAGTCCTGATTTCTCTTTTAGCAGCTTTGCCTTGTATTTTTCTTTCCATCAGGAGAAATGTCAGGAGAACTGTAAACGTACTAAAGGTCAGCCAAGTACTAACAGACCAGACCAGGCCTTTGTTATGCATGCTGTTCTCCAAAGCAGGGGCCATGGACGCGCTTTGGCACTGGACATGACATTTGGTTTGTTTTTGTATTTATTTGAAATCGGCACACCCCATAGAAGTTGAGCACAATTTATGTATTCATGTGAACTCTTTCCCCCTTCCTCTTAGTTTTTCTCCACATTACCCTAAAATCTACTATAAAAACAGGCATTCAACGATTCCCTACAAGCTAACATAACACATGTAATTCAGATCTGAGCTTAGCTTGGACGTGCTTTATTGGATGATCAAGTGACTGCATTAAAGCATGGAGCAGGTTAATAAAGTTTGGGTCCGCAGTGTAAATTGTCAATTTGCTTTGACTGGTGGTGGGCACTGCTGACAGTGAAAAGGCACACTCTGGTGACTCAATTGACACTCCTTCCAGTTCAAAGGTTAATGAATGGTTATTCCTCCTTCCCAGCAGGAGATGCCTTCTCTCCCGGGACCAGCCGTGTGAAAGGAACTAGATTTAGGGAGATAAATCTCAGGGCCATAATTGAATCAGGGCCTTGATTTAATCAGGAGCAACGTCATCATTGGAGACGACAGAACATAACCATAGTCACTGACTTACAGATTATAGGATGTATTTAATGATTAACATGTGGTTTAATGCTCATTATATACTTTATGTAAAGGGTAAGATTCTGATCTTAATACAGATGTACCATTGAAATATGTAACAGTAGGTTTTGGAATTTGTTTTTTTAATGTTGGCAGATTGACATTGATAGCCATACATTTGTCACACCGGCTCAGTTGTTAGACCAACACAGGAACCTATGTGACATGCAAGGCCAGGGTTGTGGATTCGATTGCCATGGTGGCACAGTGGCAATCGAGCATCTGCTAAATTACTAAAATATACAAATTAAATGTCTAAAAAGATAAATACAATTACTAGTGATATTTTATAAAGAAAGAAAAACGGTCTGATACACAGAGGGAAAGTCTCTAATAAACAGATACAATGTAACCCAGTTTGGTATAGTGCTTAGTCATGGCAAAGCCACAGCTTTAAAATGCATTATTGTGTGAATCTGTCTCTGAGTGTGACCTGGACTGAAATCACTTGACTGCCTGTTCACCCAGAACTCTGCTTGAAGAAAACTGCCAGAGCAAAGTGAGAGAGGCAGAGTCCAGGATAGATTTGATTTCACTTCTAGCCAGGTGTGGGCTTTGTACTTGCCACGAACCATACCAATGCTCTGGCTTTTCCATCCAAAAGCTGGTTATTTACACCCATACCTGGGCTCTTTGTCACAACAGTTTTAATGGAAACGTTGGATGTGAAAATTCAGTCGCTAACCAGAACCACCATTTTTTACACACAAGCTCAATAAAAATATGTACCGAAATAATGATTTAGCTATACATCCACCTAACATGAATTATGTAATACATGTGCAACATGAGTGTTAATTTTAAGTAAGATGAATTTTTCAGAAATATTTTTAGCAAGTTATGAACCAGTCAGAATATGCAAGTATTCAACAAACGTTTATAAGTGTTGAGGTGGGCCTTTGCACTTGCTTACCAAGAATAACTTCCAAAAGGACTAATTCAAGGTAAAAAGGTGTTGGAGACCTCGTCAAAAAAGGCTGAGATGTATTTATTTTTGCTCATTTTAATCCATTGAACAGGATGCGAACAGATAGATGAGTGATGTTTCGACGTCGGGGTGACGTCTTCATGCTGTGGTATAATTTTTTTCTTGCGTAACATTTTTGGAGATGCAAATTCATATGTTTCCTATGTTCACCCATGAACCTATAAAGGAGATGTGCATGGAACACAGTGTGATGGTTCCTAGGTATGATAATGACAGGAATAGGAATACTCCACGATGCATCACTCTACACGTACACAATGAAGATTGACGTTCCAAATAGAATTGTATAGGTGGGGAATCTTGTCCAGTTGATAAATGAACCAAGTTTGCGCATGTCTGAGATTGAAATCAATATAAGGTATAGTAATATTATTTGAATGTTCTGTCTATTTTAATCACGGAATTCGACACTTTGTGGATTAATACATGAATAAATTAATCTGTTGCCGTATATTTAAAAAATGCTGTGCGCAACTATTTTAGGAACGGTATGTAATCAGTAGCCATCCACTGCATGATTACAACCAAGATGTAGTTCAAATCTTCTCTTTATTAACTTGTACCATGTACAGCATTACTAATAATATCAGTGGAACTTTTCCTCCAACTAGTCAATACTAGACCTTGTTCTGTTGAAATTCTCTCCAAAGACCATCCCGTTCTACTTTCATTCTGAGGCATAAACATTTGTCTGAACCCAGCACTGGGACTTCATTTCTCCCGTATGCAGCGGAGAGTTGTCCTATGGGTTAATGGCCCACTGAAGACCTGAATCAGTCCCAGATGAAAGGAACCTAAAGGGCCCTCATTTTTCCCCATTCATCATTCTTGTTTTCTTTAAAGTGATCTTTTCACCCTGTTTTAAGTACCTGTCTGTTTTCTGGAGGCCTATCCGAGCCTCGCACCCTCCTCACAAGGAGTCCCCTGGGCCCAGAATCAGGCTCCAGGTTTAATGGCTTTTGTAATGGCAAATTATAAGGCGCTACAAGAAGATTAATCTAAGGGTGGTCTCGGACTCGCTGGGGCGCAGGCTTCAAGGTAACCTGAGATTGTTAACGTCACACTTAACAATGTAGATGGCTGCCCTGGCTGACCACACCATCACAGACACATGAACTCTTAAAACATAATGATTTACCAGGCCTAATATTTTAGCTGCCCAGGGCCAACTGACCAAAAAATCATTACCATTTGTAAAATTAACAAATTGTTTTGTCAGGATTTTCAGCACCATCATCATTCCTGTGCTAATAGATTTGCTATGACTCAGCGGCCACTTAATTCTTGCTGAGCCGAGACGACTGTTTCCTTCAAAGGCTGAAGACTCAACTGTAAGGCAGGCGAAAATGAACGAGGGAGTAACAAATCTGATATGCACTTTGTCAAAGTCTACAAAATGCCTAGAAGTATTAAAGTACTCCCTGATATGAAACATTTCTTTGCTCACTGTGTGAATGAAGTAAATTAGGCATGCAATTGTGAACACATATTTCAATTTTTTTTGTTTGAGGCTGCATAGAAAAGTTGAGATCACAGAGAGGTGAACTTTGTTTTACTTTGGGTGGGATACATTTCTGCCCATGTATTTTGAGGTATGGTGTCATGTCCTACTTCGGTCAACGTGTCTGCTTATGTATAAGGCATTGCACTCTGGGACGGCATGATTGTGTCTTTAGGGTAGTGACCTCAGCCTTTACTACATCAATTAGAAATGGATCCTCTAGGACCTTAACTCATCTCAGCATTAGCATGTACCATGTCAAATCTTTCAGACCATTTGTATTATCGTACTTAAAAAAGACAAGAAACCTTATGAAATGTTTAAACATTTAAAATGTTTAAAATGTAAACAAAGATGTGGGTCTTAGCCACCATGTTCTCTCTTCTCAAGGAGAACATAAAGATAGCCTCACCACATGGAGGTCACTAAAACAGTGAGTCTTACCTCTTAAAGGAACATCATGGTTGTTTGTGGCTCCTATAGCTGTCACCACAAACTTGGTATTAGAGAAATCTGACAAAATTGAGGGACTATTTTAGTGTGTTGACACTTATCTGGTAAGTCCTGTCTAAATGGTAACATTTTAGTTTCGCTCTTTCATATAAATGACATCCGAGATGAGGCTGCATTTGCCTCAGAACAGCACTTGACCCCTCCAAAGAACGCAAAAAAAACCCCAAAAATGCTAATGAAATGGGAGTCCCAGGTACCCCACTCATATCTCATCTCTATTAACGGGTTTACTGGTGACCCCAGGGGTCCTCGTAAAAGTTTACACAGAGGTTTCAGTTAGAGCTCCCTTTAAAGGAATGAAAGAAATCAGTTAGTTTATGGTTAGCCTTAAGAATTATACAGCATGTTTTACTAAAGTTCCCATTTTTACAGACCCTGGTTCCAATTAGCCAGCTAATGGCAAAGCGGTCTAACCTAAGCTTCACTTTATTCAACAAAAAAAACACATGATTGACTGTTGATCTCTGAGAAACACAAGCCAGGGGGTTTGGAGTCCTACCAGCTCTCACAGTCTCATGTCAGAATTAAACCTTCATCCATGTTTCTCAAACGTCAAATTTTGAACTTGTCCAAACGTCGAATTTCTAAGTGTTTAATGTTAAGTTTAGGAATTGACTCCAAATTCTTAAGGTTAGGCATTAACTCTGAATAGTTAAGGTAAGGGTTAAGGTTTGGGATAGGCTTAAAACAAAAATATCAAAAAGAACTTTCCATTGCTGGATTCAAAGTTGAAACCTTTGGAATCAGAGGCAGATGCTTACGCCTGTCTGCCATCCCCATCTACAACTCTACTGCAGGTGACCTGGCTGTGGAGTCGGGTTTGAGGTCAGCATTAGCTGAGCTATGCTGCCACTTCAAGAATGGAATGAAGTACGAATGGACCAAAAAGGCGGTCGCCCATAGACCACTGTTCATTCCTTAGAATGTTCATTTGTTTTACCCTGTTGGAATGCCATGTGGGAGCTAATTTCATCCAGTACAAAGATCAAGTTCTAGGTTTTAAGAAAATAAATTTGTGCATTATTTGTAGATATCTCAAGGCTGATGAAAATGTATTGGAGCACTGAAGCATAATTTGGTGGCAAAATATTAAACATTTAACATTCAAATCATGCATTCAATTACATGTATTCTAGCTCAGTTTCTCACCCAAGGCTATAGCTGACTACAGAGGCTTTGTAAACGGTTAGAGCTTTGCCACCCAAAGGGCCCGACATTATACATAGGGTTAGGGTCTATATTTTCATCAATAACTAGGGTACGGGTAGGGCTCAGGTATCACTATATTGATCACCAACATGTGTATTTTAACCCCCTTTTCATGGTATCCAATTGTTAGTAGTTACTATCTTGTCTCATCGCTACAACTCTCGTACGGGCTCAGGAGAGACAAAGGTCATGCGTCCTCCGAAACACAACCCAACCAAGCCGCACTGCTTCTTAACACAGCGCATATCCAACCCGGAAGCCTGCCGCAACCAATGTGTCGGAGGAAACACCATGCATCTGGTGACCTGGTTAGCATGCACTGCGCCTGGCCTGCCACAGGAGTCGCTAGTGCACAATGAGACAAGGATATCCCTACCGGCCAAACCCTCCCTAAGCCGGACGACGCTATGCCAATTGTGCTTCGCCCCACAGACCTCCCGGTCGCGGCCGGCTGTGACAGAGCCTGGGCTCGAACCCAGAGTCTCTGGTGGCACAGCCCTAGACCACTGCGCCACCCGGGAGACCCGATCACCAACCTTTTGAAGCTGAGCCATTTGCTCGTGCTCTGTTGCGTATTACAGTCATATCTGACTAAGATCATAACATTGTCAAAAGTGCTTCAACCTCATCAAATATAAAACAGGAGAGATTATTTCACAGAAAATAATAATGCTCCTTAAGTTTTGTCGGAGTTTAGATTGAGGAAAAGTTGCGAACAGCTAACTGCTCTCATGTCTCGTCATTGAGTAGAACAGCCCAAGCAGAGCCGTTGCTATGGATACTCAACGACTCAGAGCCGACCATGAGCAGGGATTGTGTGACAGATAGAGAGGAGCAGCTAATGAATTTATTAACAGAGAAAGTTATTTCTGATTGCGGGTATCGGGCAGGGCCGGGCTTTAAATTTGGGAGAACCAATCTGGCCTGGGTAGGGAAGGGGCCTGAATGTCGCAGGAATGGGTAGGACTCAGGAACGGGTAGGGCTCTATTGGGCACAAAATAATCTGAAACACAATTAAAACAAACAGTAAATGCATTCAACAAGTTTGTAGAGTCACAAGCTAGATGTAATCATATTGTTGCTTGCAGGAATATGGGACCAAATACTAAACTTTTGACAACTTGAAAATACTTGTAAGTGTTTTTGTCCCAATACTTTTGGTCCCCTAAAATGGGGAGACTATGTACAAAAAGTGCTGTAATTTTTAAACTGTTCACCCAATATGGATGGAAATACCCTAAATTAAAGCTGACAGTCTGCACTTTAACCTCATAGTCATTTTATCATTTCACATCCAAAGTGCTGGAGTACAGAGCCAAAACAACAACAAATTAGTCACAGTCCCAATATTTTGGGATCTCACTGTATTTGCGTCCTCCTCTCCCTAGTTTGCAATGTGTATCAATATGTCTGGAAATGGCCTGGCCGGACTAAACACACCCGTATTTAATATGAATTTAAGTGATTAAATGTGTCACACTGCTTCTGCTTGAGATTCCAAAAATGACCCTTACCCATAACAAGCCTTTCGTTTAACTATGTCAAGGCCGACAACAGAGAAAATTGGAAAAACAGCTCACGGAAAACGTTGAGCAAGATATGCAGATGAATTATGGAACATGTCACACAACAAGTCTATGTTCCAGAGGAGGGTAATGGAGGTAAAGTGCCTTTAGGCAGCAGGGACTCACGAGGAATACTTTGGTCCTTCCAACCCGCCACCACCACAACAGCCCGTTCATAACTCTCTGACTGTCACTCAGAGCTCCAGTCTGACAAAACAAACACCCCACCAACAAAGACATCAGGTCAAGTAAGTACAGCTAATCGATTCGTGCTTTTTGAGTTCTGTGAGGTTTCGGTTCATTATTAAAAAATAATGTTTTTTTTCCGATTTCGGTTTCAATCATTTGGGTTGAATGCTGTAACAACACAGAATAAAACAATAAATAAAAGTCCCATGATGGTAGTGACTGACATTACTGCTTATCACTTATTAACCATCCTTTATTCACATGACTTTAATGTAATATAATATTTCAGTTGTTGTGTATATTATTGTGTATTTAATTTCTTTTTGATAACTTTATTATTTAATTCCACGTCATCATCTCATCTCTATAGAGCTGCTGCCTATGCTGCTACCTACGGGCTCCTGAGTGGGGCAGTGGTCAAAGGGACTTCCTCTCAGTGCTTGAGGTGTCAGGTCAGACATCCTGGTTCACAACCAGCTGTGTTTGGGAGTTCCATAGGGGGTGTGCCATTGGCCCAGTGTTGCCGGTGTAGGCTGTCATTGTAAATAAGAATTTGTTCTTAGCGGACTTGCCTAGTACTAAAATCATAATTTTAGGAGTTCTTCAAAGTAAATAAGGCATACTTTATGACTGCTGAGTACCAACTATCAATCATCTCGACAGCTCCTCTCTATATCCCCTCACGATCATGCATTCTTCTGCCTCTTCTGTAGCAGGCGTAAAAGAAACACAGTCCAGACAAGTAGATGCGCAATGGATTATGGTCATTGTAGTTAATAACCCTGTTGTATTAGCTAAACTATGTAGATTATTGGCATGTTGGAAACTAGACCAACTGTGCAATGTGTGCACTGAGCTCGCAGAAAAAAAACGAACTAAATGGAATTAAAGTAATTGAACCAATTAGTTGTTTAAAAACAAACAATAACTGAAATTTCGTTTCACTGCTCAGTACCACCAGTAAGTAAGTAAGTAAATATTAATTAAGTTGAAATAACAAGGAAATTATGTTGATTCTACCTATTTTTGCCCAGAGATACATCTCGACACATTTCAGATTTAATTTGCTCCCCGTATGAGTCCTCAGGGATTTGGATGGGTGTACAGACAATATCCTCTGATTCACTCCCCAAGGCCTGAAGTTGACAGTTCTTTGGTGCTGGTCACTTAATTTATCAGCAATAACCACATGCATAGCCCCAGGAAGTAGTTTGGGCAGATTTTTCAGGGGGTCCTGCAGCACCCTCAGCACCCCTACTTCCCGTGGCTATGACCACATGCACAAACAATGCAGAAGCCTGACATAGGTTGTTGTCACCTTTATGACAGATGAGCCACAGTGACGCTTTTCTCTTTGGTCCACAGGAAATCCACTGTCTGGACACACACACAGACACACACACACACTTCCTGCTGGTCTCCTGTACGTCCGTCATTGAGGGAACTTGACTCATAACACAGCTTCCTGGTGGGAAACTGACTGGTTACCGTGGAAGATACATACTATTGTGGTCGGATCTTTTCCCTGACAGGATTAAGAGCTTGTTAGCCATATATACATTCTAAGGTTAGCCTTGAATATAGCGAAACAAAGTTTGAACTGATGAAAGAGAAGCATGCGAATCATTATAACCCCACTGATTGTTTATGCATTAGGAGCACCGATGTTCTTCAGCGACAGTGTGTGTAGTGAGCATTTTCCTTTCTCTCTATGTGAACATATGTCTGAGGGTGTATTATGCGTGTGTACACGTGCTTGGCATCAGGGGGTGTATTCTCTCTGGCTCTGGACTTTGGGATATTGCACTGCATGTCTGTCCTGCCTCCTCAGCCTGGCCTTCAGGCCCACGGTCTGGCCTACAGTTCTTCCCCCACACAGAGGGAAGGCAACAGCCCAGCTCGGCTCTTTGCCCAACGTCAGAGTCCAATAGCTGCTGGGCCTCTGCTTTTATCACCCTCTCCAACCTGGAATCCAGAGAGCAATGCAATTCAAACAGGATGGTCGTACAGCGAGCGAGTCTGGCTGGTAAAAGTCATGGCATTTCTATTTCCCCCTGACAAGCCTGTGTAAGCAACTACACACAGAATATTATTAAGAACTGGGCTGGCATGGATTGATTGTCAGGTTCCCATGCACCTGATACTGGACAGAGAAGTGGTTGACACACTGATCGTGGTCCTCTGTGATTGGTCAAGACTAGTCTGTGGCTGGAGCTGTGCTATATTTACCATCAATGTTATGATGGACACTCTCCTTCCCCTCTCTCACTCTCTATTTCCATCCTCTGTGGAAGTCCCACCCAAAAAGATGTCCTGCCATCCACTGGCATGGCTCTAAACTTGGTAACAGATCTCTGGCGTTGCCATCCACCTGAAATTATACCGGGAAACATTACCAATGCAATGGTTTATCATGGAAACACTTCTTACGAAGTATTGTATGGCCTTATTAACCTTCTAATAGATCATTCTGGAACTAAGATTATAGTGATGCAATAAGGTACAAGAGGTTGTGATATATCGAAAATATATCACAACTAACGGTCCTCTAGTACCTTATTGCTTTATAATACAGTTTCATAGTGTCCTGTGACTGTACCTGCAGATATTATGAAGATGTTTATAAGACTATGTAACACTTCATACGAAGAAACGTGTTATCGTTATCTTCTAAAATAGACAGGAAAGTAGATATCACCTCTCATTCAACCCCTTCACAAAGTCTCATAGCCTTATATGAAATATAATGTAGTGAGGAAAAAATGGCCACAGGCAAAGCGAGTAAGCCAAAGGGGACCTGCTGAAAGAGACAGTGGGAGTAAAAGAGGAGAGCCACAGGGAGTGGAAAGGAGAGAGAGAGAGAGAGATGAGGGGAAAAAAGAAAGAAGGGAAGCGAGGCCTGGCTTTATTATGGTCTAATATGCCTTCCGTATGCAGCGAGCAAGGAGAGGAGCACAGAGACATCATTATACCCCTCCCTGGGCCGTCTCCCTGTATTAGCCTCTCCTCTAGTTCACTGACTGCGACAGAGACAAATGAGAGAGTTTTTCCAGAGGATCATTCTCATCCGTTACTGCCAGTTCCATGTGATAGATCATCGGAGTTAAAGCAGGGCAATAGATCACGGCATAAAAGAGACTCACTAGGGTACCCCAGCGGAGTGCCTTTACAGATCACTGGTTGCTTAAGAGTCAAATCCTGCTTGTGTTTTGAACCCCGATTAAGCCAGAATAAATGGTTGTCTCCATCTCAGTGACCACCACACTATGGGGGTGCAGGTATGGACATAGCTTTTGTCATTTGCTTACCATTTAAATTGGTTAACTGAAATAACAGGACATCTACAGTACTGCTAACACAGGAGTCTCCTATCCAGTATCAGAACAGTATAGTCCATATTAGGGTTAATCTGTAGTCTGAGAAGATTTTCAACAGCCAATGTAATACTAATATAGATAATGAGCGGTATGGTATCAGAGCAATGGTGAACAACAAGAACAGAACTATAGACCGATCAATTAGTCAAGTGCTGATCGCTGACAATACCACAAGCATACACAAAATAACATCTCAATAGTATTGCATATGCATTTGTTTACATTTTCCTGGTCATCAGCGGAATGAAGACATCCCTAAATAGCTGCTATATATTCTGTTGGTAACTCTGTGAATTAGCACTGCTGCACAACATTACAGATTTCAATTAATTCTGATCAACACAGATGTTGGATCACTCTGGTGTGGGGGACAGACTCATTTTTATGTAAATTTGTGCCAGGAGACAGAGACACTGGGAGTCTATAAACTGTATTGACGGAATAGCAGCTGTAGATGCACTGAACACCAAACATGCAGACAATTCACAGTGCAGCTGAACTGCTATTGTTCATGTTGAGGAGAGAATACATCAATAATCAGCCCCTCAGACACTCCTAGCGCAATTTATTTTGTCCTTAACCTTCAAAGCCACTGACAGTCTTGAAGCTTGACACATTAAAACAAGACTTACAAAACTGCAATAGTTTGATGAGAATTTTGCATTTGTCAAACACCTGAAACAGCTTTTTCCTCCAATCCGAAACCATAATCATTATGCTTAATTCTATGTAAATAAATATGTCTATTTTTCTGCAAATCTAAGTATACCTCTTGAGCTGTCTGTATCTTCTTTACTGGTGGTTCTTTTTTTATTAAACTAAATACGTTTCTTTGTATCTCTGCAAAATGTGAGTAAAAGTCATTTCTAAAGTCTACCAACTTTGACAGCAGGCATGCCTGTCATGCCCTGACCATAGAGATCCTTTCTATTCTCTATTTTGGTTAGGTCAGGGTGTGACTAGGGTGGGCAATCTAGTTTTCCTATTTCTTTGTTCTTTGTATGGTTCCCAATCAGAGGCAGCTGTCTGTCGTTGTCTCTGATTGGGGATCATACTTAGGCAGCCTTTTCCCCACCTTAGTTTGTGGGATCTTGTTTTTGGTACTGTGCTGTTTATCCCTACTAGACGTTACGTTTCGTTGTTTTTTCGGTGTTCATTTAATAAATTAAAATGTACGCCTACCACGCTGCACCTTGGTCCGATCCTTCCATCGACGAACGTAACAATGCCAGCTAAGATATTTAGATAAGCTAGCTACTCTAACTTAATTGCTAGCCTGAAATGGCATCTTGGTAGCTAGTTATGAGATTGTGATATTGGGAACCAATCTGGGCTTGCTACAGCCAATTTCATACAATTGCTAGGTACAGTGCATTCAGAAAATATTCACACCCCTTGACTTTTCCCACATTTTGTTGTGTTACAGCCTGAATTTAAAATGGATTAAATTTAGATTTTTTTTTTGTCACTGGCCTGTACACACCATATAATGTCAAAGTGGAATTGTGTCCTTAACAATTCACGTAATAAGTTGCATGGACTGTGTGCAATAATCTTGTTTAACATGATTAACAGACATTGGATATCCCTTTGAGCATGGTGAAGTTATTAATTACACTTTGGATGGATACACCAAGTCACTACAAAGATACAGGCTTAATTCCTAACTCAGTTGACCGGAAAGGAAAGAAACTGCTCATGGATTTGACCATCCTCAGTTTTCAGCATGGTGACGTTAAAACAGTTAGAGAGTTGAATGGCTGTGATAGGAGAAAACTTAGGATGGATTAACAACATTGCAGTTACTCCACAACACTAACCTAATTGACGGAGTGAAAAGAAGTAAGTCTGTACAGAATAAAAATATTCCAGGCAATACTGCACAAAATGTGGCAAAGCAATACTTTTTTTCTGAATACAAAGTGTTATGTTTGGTACAAATCCAATCCAACACATTACTGATACCACACTCCATATTTCCAAGCATAGTGGCAGCTGCATCATGTTATGTGTATGCTTGTCATCGATAAGGACTGGGGCGTTTTTCAGGATAAAACACAAATGGAATGGAGCTATTGTAAGCACAGGCAAAACCGTAGAGGAAAACCTGATTCAGTCTGCTTTCCACCATACACTGCGAGAATCATTTCTATTTCAGCTGGACAACAACCTAAAACACAAGTCTAAATCTACACTGTATTTTTTAACCAAGAAGACGGTGAATGTTCCTGAGTGGCCGAGTTACTGTTTTGACATAAATCTACTTGAAAATCTATGGCAAGACCTGAAAATGGTTGTCTAGCAATGATCAACAACCAATTTTACAGAATTTTAAGAATTGTGAAAAGAACAATGGACATACAGTATTTTGCACAATCCAGGTGTGTAAAGCTCTTATAGACTTAACCAGAAAGACTCACAGCTGTAATAGCTGTCAAAGGTGATGCTAACATACACTCCATTACAAAAAATGGACACCTGCTCGTCGAACATCCCATTCCAAAATCATGGACATTAACATGGAATTGGTCCTCCCTTTACTGCTAAAGCAGCCTCCACTCTTCTGGGAAGGCTCTCCACTAGATGTTGGAACATTGATGTGGGGACTTGCTTGCATTCAGCCACAAGAGCGTTAGTGAGGTCCGGCACTGTTGTTGAGTGATTCGGCCTGACTCACAGTCGGTGTTCCAATTCTTCCCAAACAAAGTGTTCTATGGGGTTGAAGTCAGGGCTCTGTGCAGGCCAGTGAAGTTCTTCCACACCAATCTTGACAAATCATTCCTGTTTGAACCTCACTTTTTTTTGTGTACGGGGGCATAGTCATGCTGAAACAGGAAAGGGCCTTCCTTAAACTGTTGCCACAAAGTTGGATGTACAGAATCATCCAGAATGTGATTGAATGCTGTAGCATTAAGATTTCCCTTCACTAGAACTAAGGGGCCTAGCCCGAACCATGAAAAGCAGCCCCAGACCATTATTCCTCCTCCACCAAACTTTATAGTTGGAACTATGCATTGGGGCAGGTAGCGGTCTACTAGCATCCACCAAACCCAGATCAGTCTGTCAGATGGTGAAGCGTGATTTATCACTCCAGAGAACGCGTTTCCACTGCTACAGAGTCCAATGGTGGCGAGCTTCAAGCCACTCCAGCCGATGCTTGGCATTGCACATGGTGATCTTAAGCTTGTGTGCGGCTGCTCAGGCATGCCAACATGCAAACACATTTCATTAAGCTCCCGATGAACAGTTATTGTGCTGGGGTTGTTTCCAGAAGCATTTTGGAACTCAGTAGTGCGTGTTGCAACTGAGGAGAACATGATTTTTATGCACTACACATGTCAGCACTCGGCGGTCCTGTTCTGTGAGCTTGTGTGGCCTACAACTTTGCGGCTGAGTAATGGTTGCTCCTAGCAATTTCCACTTCACAATAACAGCACTTACAGTTGACCGGGGCAGCTCTAGCTGGGCAATATTTGACGAACTGACTTGTTGGAAAGGTGGCATCCTATGACGGTGCCACGTTGAAAGTCACTGACCTATTCAGTAAGGCCGTTCTACTGCCAATTTAGTCTATGGAGATTGCATGGCTGTGTGCTCGATTTTATACACCTGTCAGCAATTAAATAAATAGCCGAATCCACTCATTTGAAGGGGTGTCCACATACCTTTGTATATAAAGTATAGCGTATATTGATTATTCGGGTTGAATAGTAATGTAATGAAGATATATTAGTGTTTTAGTTTTCATATTTGTTTTACAAATGTTAGAATTTTTTTCCACTTTGACATCACAGAGTATTTTGTGTAGATCGTTGACAAAAAAAATGACATTTTAATCACACAACAAAATTTGGAAAATGTCAAGGGGTCTGAATACTTTCTGAAGGCACTGTATTTAGTAGTATTATAAAGAAACAACAACAAAAATGTTTTTTTTAACAAACAGGAGAAATCTGAGGGGGCACGTGCCCCTGTTCCTCCTATGGGCATGACGCCTCTGGGGACACCGGACACCCTCTGAACGCATCACCAGGGTTTCTGACAGGAGCCATGGCAGGAACTGTGGGGGATTACTAGGGTTAAAGTTTCTCCCTCCTCCTCAACCTCCACCCCCTCCTCTACCCAAATAGGGCATGGTTACTGAAGTAGTAAGGGCTGATATCGTTATGTAAACCTGATTTCCTTTCTGTGAGAAGTGTGTCTAAGGACCACACTTCTTTTTGGTTTTCTCTCTGGGAACCAAGGTTACAGTGATGAACAGTGTCCGTACAATAAAGTCACCCCCCATTGTTTACATAGTTGATTTGTACCTTGATGGGGGATTGTTCGTTTTGTTCTTTCACAGCTCCAAACCGCAGGTTATTTGCTTTGACTTTTGACCATGGTACATGAAAGAGTTAGGGACTGAAAGCAAATGTTTTAGTCACATTTACCAACCTTGGGGACATTTGTAGACTGATGCATTTACCTTAATAAGTGCTGCTATTTGTTTACTGTTATGCACTACAGACATTAGGACTAAAGATATTATGCACTACAGATATTAGGGTAGGAATTACACATTACCCCAAAATGTATATGGTTAAACGGGTTTCAAGATAAAATAGAATGTATGTAAAGTACATTTCCTCAAATAACCATTACTGGTCATTGATTTATAAAAAATGTGGATATTTTAAATTCCTGCGCTGAAACGTCTGTAAAAAATGTATCCAATAAAATATCAAGCGGGAAATAACCAGGTATAAAATAGTGTTGTTTTTTACAGGGGACAGCAAAGGGGAGGATCACTTTCCCGCTCACAGGAATTACAGGAATTACATACAGGTCTGTGCCTGCATTGTGTCCCAGCCATAGAAATATAATGAATAGAATGGCCGTCCACATACAAGTCAATGATGGCATAATGGGTGGACTGGTGGCCATTGTGAGTGTACCCATCGAGCAAAGCAGGAAGTGAAAGCAGGAAATAAAAGCAGGAAGTGTACCCATCAATATATGCTGTGATTTGTTCAACTCAACTGACATTACAAAAAATACATTCCATTGCATGAGCAACATCAGTCGACATCATTTGAATGAACATTCTACATTAACATAGAAATGATTGCATCACAATACCAGGTGGCCATTGCGACTGTACCCATGAGTTTACCAGTCAAATTGCCAGGGTTAGAGGTTGTAAGCACGTTCTATTCATTCTATTTCTGTGGTCCCAGCTCTTCTAATACCTTGACTACGCAGCGAGATTCAACTCAACAGGTGTGGAGGGCAATGGGCAGGTCAAAGCCTTCACATTTGGCTTGCTAAAGACTGGCAACAATAAACCGGGTACAAGACTGATGATTTATTCCCTGCTAGAAACCTGACAAGTCTATGTAAAATACTGCAAAGAAAAGTTTTTTAAAAAAGTTTCACCATCAATATATTTATCAGATAGTGCCCATACATTGACGAGTACCTTTAATATCTGATCTTATTATTTAAAAAAATACACAATTTCCATGACAACTGAGCTATAAGGTCAACCTGGAAAGTGTCTTTTAGCATTTGATTTATAGTTGTAACTTCAGCTGTAACCCAGTAAAGTTCACAGACACAATTCTCCTGGGAACTATTTTCCTCTCACCTGTTCCTAAAGGATTTAGGAGACGTGAGAAATGACTGTAATGTTTTCTTGCGCACTTTGCTACATGCAACGATTGTGTTAAAACAAATGAGATTCCCTCTCAGAATGTAATGGTATTAGGATTTACCCATAAGAAGGAAACAAAAAAACAAAATAAATCATTTGATATAAGACCAGTAAGGCCATTGTGTCACTGTCAGTATAAAATCTTACCCTGTATTTTACAAGTTGTTGATATACCCAGGTTTCATAAGGTAACAAGCAATGTGTGCATTAGCATGTGTACTCAATGGGTATGTATCTACAGTGTATGTATCAATGTAATGTATCTATGGTGAGTTGCCACCAGCTCACACACACAAATCTCTAGATTTCTGTATATACTACGCAGCAAAGCCTCTTCTGGTCAAAACGAAAGGACAAAATTGTGTCCTGATTCACTCCATTAATGCATTTACGCCCCCCCCACAAAGAAATCGGCCAACCAGCACCTTGGAGGAAGCCCTTACCTCCCCCTCCTCCCTTCCCCTGTGTCCCCCCCCCCCTGCCCCCAAAACGGTGGCATACGGCTGTCAGCTCCCAAAACGAGATGTCATGTCAACGCGGGAAAATTACACAATAACGAGGCCCACTTGAGATTAGGCTAATGAGAAAATCAAAACACAATTTAATTATTGTCAGCGGCAAAGCGTCTTTAAAGGACCTATCGTAGCATGCTTATTAAGAGAAGTCTGCCAGTCAGCCTGCCACCTCCTATAAATAGCCCCAAGGCTTTCTGGACCAGGGCTTGTTTTGTTTTGCGGCTGCAAGTACACAACACACACACACAAATGAGTACACACACATGTTGGTTTTACTATCCAACCGCTGACCCAAAAATGTATTCCCATTCAAAATCCTACTTTCCCTAACCTTAACCATAACCTCAGCCTCAACCCCTAAAACTAAACCTAACCCTAACTTCTAACCCCTAAACTCTAATCGTAATTCTAACCCTAATTGTAACCTTAACCCTAAACCTAACCTCTAACAGTAATTGTAACCCTAATCGTAACCTTAACCCTAAACCTAACCCCTAAGCATTCTTCCTTTTAGGGACCGGCGAAATATTCCCACTTTTTTTGAATTTTCACACACACACACACACACACACACACACACACACACACACACACACACACACACACACACACACACACACACACACACACACACACACACACACACACACACACACACGCACAAAGACGCTGTCTCCTCATGTCACCTGCTCTGAAAAAAATTCTGATTGTGTTCATAACCCATTCAACATGGACCTGCAAGTGTGATAGTTTTCTGACATTATTATTTGATAATATTGGCTGCAGCACTGCCATCAAGTTGATCCTGCATATCCTCATTTCCCACATGTCTTTGGCCTATGAAAAACAACAGCATGCATAAAGAAGTGCTATCTTCATTTTATCACTCTGTTATCGCAGAAAAATTATCAATATAGTGTTTTTGAGGTTTAAAAAGGCTTCTATAGTTTGCCATCTCAACTTTAAAATGTCAGACTTGATTTATTCTAACAAAAAAATTATCAACCCCTATAATATAACCCCTATAATCCACATGATAATTTTCCTGCTGTGAGAAACTGGTCAAATTAAGATAGCACGTAACAGCAATGCTCCCATAAATGGTCTGACTTTGTTACTACTACAAATTAACCATATTTACTAAAGGCAATCATCCCTGTACACTGGAGATTTACAGGTTCTACTGTGTAATGATTTCCCAGCTCAATGCTATTGTTTTCTCTCCAAGGGGCATGTCTCCATGCCATGGTCCTGGCATCTGCGGTTTTGTCCCCTAATTTCGATGTCACAATGGTAATTAACTGGCAAAATGTAAGTTACAACAAGGCCGGATGATCGCTATTCCCAAACATCCTACAAACATATGGCACCAAATGTTACATTTCGCTAATAGCCCACGAGAGTAGCTGTGTTGCCATTTAAATAAAGGGGAAAGTTGGGCTGAAATCTCAAAGGGTGTATTGCCACAACACTTTAATTAAAGCACCTTCATAAGAGTACAAACCTGCTATAAAAGACAGTACACAGTCATTTGTAAGTATGTAAATGTATATAATATAGAAAGCGTAGTAAAGCACCGTAATGTGTGATAATTGTATTGTCTACTGTGTTCTCAAACAATGTTTTTCTAATCTCAGGCAATGGAAACCGCTGCTCGCCAACAGATGAAATTGTTTCCCCATCGTGACCTGTCACAATGCCGAGGTGAGTGACCAGCCCGGAATCCTCGCCATCACTTAGATCTTTTACTGGTTCACCAGTGCTTTGATTGCCAACGTCGGGCAGTCAAGCGGCTAACACTATTTCCACGTCTTCATGTGCTCCGCTGCTCTCCTCCATATGGCTGCAGGACACACTCCTCATTTTTCAGATAACTTCTCAAGCGAGAGGACAGGGCCGGAGCTCTGGAGAAATATCCCTACCTCTCCCACATGCATGTTTTGAGTATGGAGCTCCTGCCATTATCTGGTCAGAATTCTTGTATGACCAGCGGGCATCTAATATCTGAATTAAATGCAATAATGGGAGCCTTTAATTTGTGTAAGACTGACTAAGAAAATACTTTCTGTCAGACAAGGGGATTGACCTGTGCCTTAACAAGTCCACATGCAGTAACACACTTCCAGCTCTATAAAAGTAGCACACTTCCGGCTCCCAGATTGAAACTACTGTCAATCTGGGCTAGCCTGATAGGTTTGTTAGCATTACTCCCATCATCCTATTATTTGCTGCATTGCTACATTATGTCCTTAGAATGGTACGATCCAGTCTCGTCAAAGGGCTGTGCCATTGAAAGAGTTAAGACTTCTCCTCTCCTGATACCCTGATGTTGGCAACGCATGGCAGCACCAGTTGACAGCACAGCTATGTATGACTGATGACAGCAGAGGTAGGAGCGATCTGGGAGTGGAGATGATTATGAAGATAAGGTGTCCACAGGACATCGCCCTGCCCCCACCCACTTGCTCATACGGGTGTGCATACACAAACATTCACGCAATTTCCTCCAAGGCATCGTCTCATCTATTTGACACAGTAATTACAGCACACGCTGATTCCAATGATGGATGAAGTCCCAGTCTGGGATGAACGGTCGCTCCTTCCTCCCTCTCTCTCCCCTTATCTCTCTCGCTATCTCTTATGCCCTTCCTATGTCCATGTTACCCATAGTCCTAAACTCCTCTCAAAAAGTCTTACTTATCAATACAAACAATAGCTTTCTGAGAAAGACAATGTGCAACAGTGCTAAACTCCATCCCACCTATAGGATTCTACATCCCTTTATCACAAAATCGAAGGAGAGTAAACCGAAGGACCGTTGTCACCTTGAAGAATGGTATGAGTGATTATACTGTCAAAGACACCTTATCCATTGCGTGAGCACACACACACACACACACACACACACACACACACACACACACACACACACACACACACACACACACACACACACACACACACACACACACACACACACACACACACACACACGAACACACGCACACACGCACAGAGGTGTGAGTCAGTGAATCAGGTGTGCATGCCTGCCAGTGCAGCAGCAGATGCTGGCTGGCATTTAATTGAGTTCTTAACGCAGCACAAAAGGAGAGGCCCGATTCAATTTGCGTCCTCGCACCCCGTCCCACTGCCCCTTGTGTTTCATTATGGGGGAGCCAGAACACCTGGCAGGAGCCTTGGGACACAGTGGAAAGCAAGGTGACGGCCGACACACTAGATGTGACAAGGATGGCAGGGTAGCGAGGGTGCAGGAAGAGGAGGAGGAGGGAGGGAGGGAGGTAGCCTCCAGCAAAAAAAAGAGATGTGCTGTCGCCAGCCAGAGAGAGATGTGTTATCATCAGCCAGTGAAAGACGTGCTGTCGCCAGCCAGAGAAAGACGTGCTGTAGCCAGCCAGATAGAAACGTGCTGTCGCCAGCCAGAGAGAGACATGCTGTCGCCAGCCAGAGAGAGACATGCTCTAGCCAGCCAGAGAGAGACATGCTGTAGCCAGCCAGAGAGAGACGTGCTGTCGTCAGACAGAGAGAGACATGCTGTGGCTATCCAGAGAGAGAAGAACTGTCGCCAGCCATAGAGAGACATGCTGTAGCCAACCAGAGAGAGACGTGCTGTCGCCAGCCAGAGAGAGACGGGATGCAGCCAGCCAGAAAGAGACGTGCTGTCCCCAGCCGTAGAGACTTGCTGTCATCAGCCAGAGAGATGTGCTATGGCCAGCCAGAGAGAGATGTGCTGTGGCCAGCCAGAGAGAGATGTGCTGTAGCCAGCCAGAGAGAGCCAAAGAGCCCCATCCTGTTCTAACTGCCCTCTCCTCGCACCTTCACTATGGAGCCAATGGCCCGATAACCCCTGACACAAAAGCTGTCAGGGGAGAGGGAGAGACATGCAGGGCAACTGTCAGCCCAGCGCCTGACCTTCTCAGCGCCTGCTTATGCTTTTTTCATTAGGTGCCAGAGGGAGGGGTCCGTTTTGGTCTGCTGCCCCAGCAAATTTGCTTCAAATGCAGGCAATCAGGCTAATGTCATCGTGGTAAATGAATGCATGTGCCATAACAGTGTGAATGTTGCTATTAATATGGAGAGAATTATTTCTCATGCGTTTCTGATGTAAATGCATGGAGGGGAGGAGTTGGAACTGAAATGACAATTAAGTCATCATACACTAGAATTTTCAATTTGATCACCAACCAGAGCAAGGTGCGGTTAGCAAATGAGCAAGTCGATGGGGATACATAACATTTTGACAACAGGGTGTAACCCTAACAGCTTTTATCTTGAATATAAGGGATTTATAAACTCCCTCTAGAGTACATCTGGGCTACTACTCAGGAACAAAGCAAAAATAACTGCTACTCATTTAGCAGAGGTATTTGGGGACCAGTCATAGTGGTCTATAGCCATAAACTCCTAACCGTTCACACAGGCTCGCACGGACTTAGTGCCCACAATTGTTTGTCGGCCCTCATGTAACAGACCCTTTTCCGCCCCAAAATTAAGCCATTTTGCAGAAAAAGGAAGAGATTGAAGGTGCCATTTCCAGACAGGATGCGGGTATTGGGATGTAGACATATTGTTGGTCTTGGGTCTCTCCCACGCAATCTCTTTTAGGGTCGGAGTATTATGGCATTAGTCTACCTTGCGAGTTTCCTGTTCCCGTACATTTAAGCCTATCAGGCTTGAGGAACATAGTGGTTATGATAAAGTATATATTCAGGGGAGTAGAGAGCATCACTCTCTGACGTCAGCTGTGTGTTGGCTTTCTACGCATGGCTGTTTATGGAGTCTTGTGAAACTGTTTAGCCTGTCACTTTCTCTCCTTCAAAACACATGGAAAATTGAGTGTATTGCTGTGAAAGCTTCGCCTCTGGGCTGTTTGTTGTCTCATCTTTACAGAGAAATTGGACCAAAGGAAATGGATAAACCCAATGTAGAGGCAGTGTTAGAGGTTAAGGTAGTACAGGTTGTCTTTTGAAATATCTAGCACGAAGACTGATGCCAAAGCCAAACACTGCAAACCTTCAAAGGGAAGCTGGTCCATCGATTGGGGTCATGAGTTGTTTTGCATACAAATGTTGTGTGGAGGCTATCTGACAAAAAAAAATATGCCTTTTCTCTGAGAAGTTATTGAGTGAAGTCCACACTCGGTCACTCCCTGCAAAGTTCTTCAGATGGCACAGACTTGTTGCGAAGGTCTAATCTGTCTGGCTCCCACTCACCCACCTTCCTCAAATGGATCAAGTCACTGCTCTCGCTCCTCTCGCCCATCACGCATTGACACCAAACTGAGCGGAAGACTGTATTAGCTGTGCCACCATTAAATTAGCTCAGAACATGGATGTTGAATTGAACTGGCCATTCCGCATATAGTACCTTCAAAATAAGAGAATTATTAAGCAATACAGAAATAGCAGTAAGCTATTGTTATAAATATCTTAGACTAAGTCTCAGTTTTTTTTTTTCTTGGTAATGTCAACATGACATAAATCTGGGTACACCAATTGTCATCACTTCAAGAGAGGAAGGCATTTTCTTTGTCTGTATCCTTGTCATGTTTTCATGCTGGCATGACCCCCCATTGTTGTATGGGACAGAACGGGGCTCTTTGATGCGATAAGTGATTTAGAGACCAGGACTACATAAACAAACAGCTCATACAGGACTTGAACAGGAAGACCCTCCGACTTCAAACAGGAGCATTGAAAAACAATCGCCAGAGGCCGATTTTTCTTCTGTCACATAATTTTCTGTCATTGCAGGTCTAACGTTACCAGTAAAAGTGCCACAATGCAACATGGGAATCGATGCGTTTCAGCGTGAGAACATGGGGAATGGGTCCTGTGTTATTTCAGTTGCTGATTAACACACTCCAGTATTTCTCTGTTATTCTTCACACCTTCAAGCCTTACTGCCATACTGTTGTGATATATCATTACATCTCCTACAGAATTACATGTACACGGTTTACAGTTTATAGATTTTTTAATAGATTTTTTTGTACTTTTACCCCTTTTTCGTGATATCCAATTGGTAGTTACAGTCTTGTCCCATCTCTGCAACTCCCCTACGGACTCAGGAGAGGTGAAGGTCGAGAGCCATGCGTCCTCCGAAACATGACCCTGCCAAGTCTCACTGCTTCTTGACACACTGCTCGCTTTCCCCGGAAGCCATCCGCACGAATGTGTTGGAGAAAACACCGTCCAGCTGGCAACTGAAGTCAGGTTGCAGGCTCCCGGCCCGCCACAAGGAGTCGCTACAGCATGACGGGACAAGGACATCCTGGCCGGCCAAACGCTCTCCTAATCTGGACGACGCTGGGCCAATTGTGCGCCGCCTCATGGGTCTCCCAGTCACGGCCCGGCTGTAACAGAGCCGGGGATCGAACCCGGGGCTGTAGTGATGCCTCAAGCACTGCGATGCAGTGCCTTAGACCGCTACACCACTCGGGGGGCTAGTTTAGAGTATTTTGACAGTTAGTTAAAATGATAGAAATCGTTGCTCAAAAGGATAGGGAGGTTGAAACCCATTCGAAGTAAATATGCATAAGTGCATGGTTTCTACAGTGAATTTATGTGTGCATGTGTTTCTCTGTGTGTGGGGGCTAGGTGAGCAACAAGCCTATCCTCGACATGAATCACACTTGACTCAGTTTTAAGTGCAGGTCCCCAGTGGTACATACAGAGAGCTGCACTGTAGTACGGAGCTACTCCCTCCTGTTCAGTCCTGAGACTTTCCCGAATCTGATCCAGCACTGTGGCCCCTTCCTGTGATAATCCACCTCTGTGTTCTCATACACTCGCATACTCCAGCGCCAAGTTACCTTATTGAAAACACTCTCCACAGTGGTGAAAGTGACAGGACCATAAAGTGCTTAGGCAGCCAGTTGGGAATCTGAGAGATCCAAGTGTGTTAAATGGAAATCCTGTACTATTTGTAGCTGATGCCGAAAAAGGTACAGAATATGAATTGTTTTCTTTATTTTTGATATACTTTTCTAAGGAAGAATAGGGTTTCTGTATCATTGTGTTATTGGGGTTCTCATATCATATTATATCATTATTAATGATATAGTCTCTTATACGTGCCTATTATACGGTCTGTACTATGGAGACCCTGGGGAGAAGGGCCGTGGCCTTTGGACCGGTATCCCACAGTGTTAAACAAAGTGAGAAATAATTATTCATTAACCTCTGACTCTGAAGGGATTTTGATCGACACACTCGAGACACCTCCATTGTTTTTCTAACACTGCAGCTGGGTCAAGCCAATTGACAACGCACATAATGATCTTAAATGGATTAACTGGCCAAACACGCCCCTCGCGTTTCCTTTTCAATTACGGAGAGTGTAATTTAAATGAAGCCGGGCGCCAATACCAGAGCCTATAGCATATATCCTTGGGGAATACAGTGGGAGTGTTGTTCACCCTTCACTACGACAGCTCACTTTGAAGGGTGTTTTATTGTGTGTGTGTGTGTGTGTGTGTGTGTGTGCGTGCCTGCGTGTGTGTGTGTACGCTCGTGTGTGTGTGTATGTCTTCTCCCTTGAGTCTTTGACATGCCATCTCTCAATAAGTTCCCTGACGTATAGAGTTCGTCATCATGCTCAAGCTGACAGACCAAGTGAATCAATCTGGCAATTCTGTGCTGTTGAGACCGCAGTCTGTATTTGTCCTTTCTCTTGTTACTCCAATCCCCTTTACCAAGACATTGCAATATTCCAGCGATATTTACTTCAGATAAAGGCAGGTCTGCACAGAAAACACATGTTATTAATCTTTATGTAATACTACTGATAATGTTAATAATGTTAATAATAATAATGATATATTGGTAAAAATGATTCTACAAAATATGAATGCTAACAGCCAAAATACTATGTCACTTATGTAGCTTAGTCATAAACATGTATACTGTAATGCATATGTTATACACTCAAAGTACCTGTAACATAAAGCCATCAAACGATTCCTGGCACAGTACAGCATATATGATAAACACATGAAAATGAGAACTGCTCGTCAATCATAAGAAATTTGATCTCTTTATATCAAAACAAAGCATTATTTCACATTCATAATTTTATTCTATAAACCAAACAAACTGTATGCTGATGAAGATCTTTCCCAAGAAAAGACGACTGGCTTGCTAGTCTATATTGTAATTCAAGCAAATGTAAGTTCTTTGGACTCCGCTTTTGTCGGAGCATAGCTATATTTCATGTTCGAGCAAATTCTTATTGAGTTAATGTTCTTGTGATTCTTATTGAGTTAATGTTCTTTCTTTAGGACTATGGATTGTTTTGTCAGTGCAGGGTTGTATGTGTGTCAGGCGGTAAAGCAGAAGCTAATCACTCCATTCGACACAACCCGGAGGTGACGGGCGTATTTGATTTGATAACGATGACCTAGCATGGCACTTTTTTGCACAGGTAAGCATGGCTGTCTCCACAGGTCAGCAGGAGTGGGACGAGGTCAGAGTATAAAAGGGTTAACTTTGTTAATGGAGACATGGAACAAAAGGGGATGAAGGGGAAGCCCTGTGAGGAAGGACAGGAATCAATGAACACCCCCTGTAATGATATGGTAAGTAACCTTGGCTGAGGTGGAGGTCATCATCTTGACGTGTTTCCAGGCAAGAGGAGAGATGTTTAGTTTATACTTTCTATTATTTCAAGACATATTTTAGTCTGTTTTAACACTTAACACTTAAAATGGCTTAATTCTTAACACTTAATAACACTTAAAATGGCTTAGCGCTTGACACGTTAACACTTAAAAAGTCCTCAAAGGCAAGCAGGAATAAAAGTGGCCCCCAAATAAGAACTTCTGGGGAGAACGTTAAGGTCTTTCAGCAGAGCATGCTCACTGCGTGGCAGTTTTAAACAAACAGGGCCTCGGTTCCCAGAGACTTCATAGCCTTAACTTCATCATTGCAACTGAGCTGTTTTCCAAAAACCACTGGCGCACTTAAGCTGAGAAATAAGTTGTATATTAAAAATGGTTGACATCATTTTATGTTTGAATCTAGGTGGCACAATGTAACATAGTCAAAGAATTACAAAAACTAAGGATATATTTCTTGCCTGAAGATTGTATGTGGAAAATATATATATATTTAAATGAGAATGTATGGGTCTCAATCAAAGTCTCGCTAATATGTTTGTATTTACAGTATTGAAATCAGTTATCTTGAAAGTGTCAATTTATAAAACAAATAAAACAGTTGTGGGTATACTACATAACAATACATACTTACACTGTAATTATACTGTATATGCTTATGTAACAATACATACTTACACTGCAATTATACTGTATATGCTTATGTAACAATACACACTTACACTGTAATTATACTGTATATGCTTATGTAACAATACATACTTACACTGTAATTATACTGTATTTGCTTATGTAACAATGCATACTTACATTGTAATTATACTGTATATGCTTATGTAACTATACATACTTACACTGCAATTATACTGTATATGCTTATGTAACAATACATACTTACGCTGTAATTATACTGTATATGCTTATGTAACAATACATACCTACACTGTAATTATACTGTATATGCTTATGTAACAATACACACTTACACTGTAATTATACTGTATATGCTTATGTAACAATACATACTTACACTGTAATTATACTGTATATGCTTATGTAACAATACATACCTACACTGTAATTATACTGTATATGCCTGTGTAACAATACATACCTACACTGTAACTATACTGTATATGCCTGTGTAACTAACATGTACATGCATAGGTATAGGGAAACAGTACAAAGTTGGACTGCTGAAAGTATTGGTCTCTTTTGACACAAATTACACACGAAAACAGTCAGTTGAATGTCATTGTATTAACACTGTGTGTTAAAACATTTTACGAATAGTTATCGCTTTGGGAATTGCATTTGAATGGTTTGAATATGAATCTTTGTCAAAGTCATTAAAGAAAAGTCTAACTGAACATCTACAATGTACTCCTGTCCCATTCCTTCTCCTCGTTGGCCTGCTGTCTGCAAAGTATGTTACATTGTAACTACATAGCAGCAGAAACCCTGCTGGGTTTCACTTTACATTTAGTTGCATTTAGTTGCTTGCTCCTGGATAGGTATATTATAATTACAAGTATATCCTACAGTGGAGAAGATGGAAAGAGGAGTCACAGGCTACTTAAAGAAGTGGCTCGGAGTTCCACGATGCCTTACCACCATCGGCCTCTATGGAGATGGTTTCCTCAAGCTGCCCCTCACCAGTCTAACAGAGGAATTCAAGTGTTCAAAAACCAGGCTCCAGATGACACTGAATGAATCTCGAGACCCAGTGGTGAGCAACAACGCGCCGACCTTGGCAACTGGGCGCAAATGGAGGCCAGGAAAAGCAGTCCAGGAGGCAACAGCAGCCCTCAGATATGCTGACATTGTGGGTCATGTTCAGCAAGGGAGAGGAGGCCTTGGGCTAACTAGCCGTGCTGCTTGGAGTAAGGCCACTGCACCAGAGCGGCGGAAGATGGTAGTGCAGGAAGTACGCCATCAGGAGGAGGCTGCAAGGTGGGCCAAGGCAGTCTCTCTTTCCAAACAGGGACAGTGGACTCGATGGGACAGTGTGGAGAAGAGGAAGATCAGCTGGAAGGATCTGTGGGCCATGGAAGCGAGGCGGTTGAGCTTTTCCATCAGAGCAACATATGACGTCCTTCCAACCCCAGTTAATCTTCACCAATGGTATGGTGAAGATCCGGACTGTGCCCTCTGTTCCATGCCAGCCAACCTCAGGCACATTCTCACGGGGTGACAAGCGAGCTGCCACCAACTCCCTACCACCCCCAGCAGCATCACACCCCTTACGGACAAACTTTGTCCGCGAAGGGGCTAAACCACCGAAGCGCGGCTCAACACCATTAGAGCGAGACCAGCTGCGATTGGCCCGCGACTGGAAAATGCTAGCTGACATTGGCCGGCAACTTGTGTTTCCTCCGGAGATCGCAACCACCACCCTAAGACCTGACATGGTGCTCTGGTCCCGTTCGCTCAAGAAGGTCTTCATCATTGAGCTCACAGTACCCTGGGAGGACTCAGTAGATGAGGCTTATGAGCGAAAACATCTTCGCTATGCCGATCTAGCTGCCGAAGCACGGCATCATGGCTGGAACACAGAAGTCCGACCAGTGGAGGTGGGCTGCAGAGGTTTTGTGGCAACATCTACAACCAGACTGCTTAGAGACCTTGGAATTAAGGGCCAGAGCCAGCGTTCGGCAATCAAAGCTGTATCGGAGGCGGCAGAAGGCAGCAGTCAGTGGCTCTGGATGAAGAGGAAAGACCCCAGCTGGGCCCCGAAGTGAGAGGGCCAGGAGGTATGCGGTCAACAATGCTTGACTCAGGGAGGAGGACGCCCCTGCCATGCATAGTCCCATGGGATGTTGGCTATCATCAACAAGGCAACTCCCATGACTAATTGGGAATGGGACGCAAGCGTAGGATTGATCACCCTGTCGCTGGCCGCCTTTGGGGAGGGTGTATAGTGTGAAAGGCCGAAACACCCTAGGAACCAAAGGTACACTACTGACGATGCGCTCCCCAAATTTCACCAGGCTCACTGTTCATTAACTCTTGGAAGTGCTTGCACAAAGGATAGTAACATCTCTTCCTGTGTTCTAGGAAGCATATGTAACTACATTGTTGTTACATTACACTTGATTCGGTATAGCCTTTGAGCCAGGTCACAACATAGAAATAAATTCATTGAAAATGGCTGGTAGTTAAAGACAAGGTGTGCCTTGTTAAATGTTTTCTTTTCTACCTTTATTTAACCAGGGGAAACCCACTGAGACCAGGGTCTAATGTATAAGGGTGCCACGGGGACAATACAACAACATGATTAGTCTCAATACAACATTATACATTTACAATTACACATTACAACAAATCAAATTAAAAAGAGGCAGATACAATACACGTCAATCGAAGCATCAATCAAACCAAGCGCAGTTCTCTTTCACCACATTCCTCATCAAAGTCCCGAACTGAACCTTCGAGACCAGAGAGTCAAGCCTCAAAGTGTCCTGCAGGTTATTCCATGTGCTCGCGGCACAATAACTTAAAGTAATCTTGCCGGTCTCTGTGGAGAACAGCAGAACCTCAAGAACCTGCCAGTCTTGAGAGCGAGTCTGATGGTGTCTGGATTTCCAATTAACAAGTGAGGTGAGGCAGTATGGGACTTTCTGGAGAACTGCTTTATATACAAATAGCAGCCAATGTTGGGCCCTTCTGGTAGTCAGAGACTGTTGTGTACAGAAATTGTCTTCAGTGATAAAACACAGAGCTGAGGGAAGGTTTTAAAACAGAGGCTGGTGCGTGTATGTCGATTATATCACCATAGTCAAGTACTGGGAGGAGCGATGCTTGAACAATCTTCCTGCTGTTTTCAAAAGTAAGGTAGGACTTATTTCTATAAAGGAAACCGATCTTAATTCTCAGCTTCTTTGTACATTTTCCAATATGTGTTTTAAAAGACAGCGTATCACCAATCCAAATGCCTAAATACTTATAATGAGGGACTTGCTCAATTTGGGCTCCTTTCGAGGTGCAAGTACGCAGATCTTCAGGGTCAATTTTTCAAGACCTGGAGAACACTTGCTTTTATCAATGTTTAGCACTAATTTAAGATTGGTGATCGATTCTTGAATTGAACCAAAACCAAGCTGAAGATCCTTAATGGACTGCTGCACGGAGGGGGCATGGAAATAAATTCCTGTGTCATACGGATAGAGATGTAGGCTCCAGTTATTATTTTTCAGGGACAAATCAACAATACTAATGTAAATTGTGAACTGTAAAGGGCCTAGTATTGCCTAGTATTGTTAAGAAAATGAGACAGAACTCCATAAGCAGCTATACATTGACTTCTGTCGTGCAGGTCATGTTTTTCCCAGCCGCAGACCACTTGGTCAAGACCAATTTCGGATAGCCTCTGTAGCAGGAGTGCCTGATCAACCATATCGAATGCTTTCGACAGATCAATATAAAGGGCAGCTCAGTGCTGTTTCCTGTCTAGTGCTTTAACCATGTAATTTATGACTAGAGAAGCAGCCGAGACGGTGCGTTGTCCTGGCCTAAAGCCTGACTCGTGAGCATTCAGAATACATTTTGTATTTAAAAAGGATCACAGCTGAGAATGTAATATGAGTTCCAATGAGTTATCTAAAAAGGAAAGTTTTGAGATTGGGTGATAATTATTATGATTGCAGGGATCACCACCTTTGTGGAGTGAGAGAAGCAGGGCCACCTTCCAAACCTTAGGAATAATACCCAAGAGAATGATAGCTAAAATAATATGTGTCAAGGGCTTCACAATCAGAAGTAGAAGACACGGGTCAAGCATGTCTGCTCCAGTGGATTTTTTAACATCAATAACTAAGACAGCGTCCAGTAGTGAACAGTGGGTCACCATTTACAGAAGCAGGCGAGTCTGTGATTAAACAGGGGTGTATCAGAGACGAGCTTGTGTCATGAACAGTCTTTTCAGAGTTGTCCTTATTGCTACTATTTTCCCCTTTCAAATAATTGGCCTGCTGCAATAAAATGTTGGTTAAACACGTCAGTTCTTTCAGTTTGATCTGCTGTAGTATTGGAGCTCAATAGAACCTCATTGGGCAGAGAGGTGTGGCTGCTTCTTTTTCGGGATTTAATATCCTTCCAAAACTTAGCTGGATCATCACCACTGTCAGACATGGAATTAATGAAATAATTGGACTTAGTCCCTTCTTATGGACGGAGTACATTTGTTTCTAAGTTATATGAAGGTGAGCCATTCAGTAGAATTACCATTCTGTCTGGCTTCAGACCAAGATCTGTTCTTTAACTGAAATATCTCAGCAAGCTTAGGCGTGAACCATGGGTTGGCTCCTCTATCTTTAATTCTTAATCTCTTCATAGGGGCATGTTGATCAGATACAGAGATATACATACTAGAGTATTGTTCACGGTCAAGTTCTGCTGCCAGAATCACTACTAATCACTGTGCTATGCTCTGAAGAGAACAATGATCTGTCTCCTGAACAACAGAACACTGGCTTTTATAACTGGAGAAGAAGTCTAATCGTATCTTGACGAGGGGGCGGGGTCAGCTCCAATTAAGCCGTGGAGTCGACCAATCAGCTGCTTGGGGGATTTCAGGAAGCCATCTCCTGAAACACACACTCAAATACACAAACTACGACACAGAAACGGGGGTACATAACAACAATCCTCCCGCTTCCAAAATCGGTCAAAATTGTCAATGACTGCCATGTTCACTGAGGCACAGTAAGTTTTGAGCCAGTTGTGCATTTGGAGTCGTCTGCTAACGCGATTAGACCCACGGCCTATTGAGAGGCTTCTATCAGGTCCATGAAGTCTTGTTACAGGCATTCGGAGCTTCCCTGCTTAATGTCATTCCAACCCACTGTCACGCTCGTCATAATGAGTGGACCAAGATGCAGCGTGGTATGTTTCCATCCTTTGATTTAGAAGAGAAACTTAAAGCACAAAAACAATAAAGCGAATAAACGAAACATGAAGCTGCATGCAGTGCAGAAAGCAACTACACACAAACATAGTCCATATCCCACAAAGCACAATGGGGAAATAGCTACCTAAATATGATCCCCAATCAGAGACAACGATAAACAGCTGCCTCTGATTGGGAACCATACCAGGCCAACATAGATATACAATTCCCCTAGATAACCCACCCTTAATCACACCCGACCTAACCAACATAGAGAATAATCAGCTCTCTATGGTCAGGGCGTGACCCAAAGGTGCGGACTCCGACCGCAAAACCTGACTCAATAGGGGAGGGTCCGGGTGGGCATCTAGTGTTGGGGGCGGCTCCGGTGCGGCGCGAAGTACCCACTCCGCTCGTGGATATGTCATCGGAGTAACTGGACAGTGGATCGTCGCCGGAGGAACCGGACCGTAGATCATCGCCGGGGACTCCAGACCGTGGATTGTCGACGGAGGAACCGGACCGTGGATCGTCGCCGGAGGCTCCGGACCGTGGATCGTCGCCGGAAGCTCCGGACTGGGAACCCTCGCAGGAGGCTCTGGACTGGGAACCCCCGCTGGAGGCTCTGGACCACAGACCGTCGCTGGAGGCTCTGGACCACAGACTGTCGCTGGAGGCTCTGGACTGCAGACTGTCACTGGAGGCTCCGGACCGCAGATTGTCGCTGGATGTTCTGGACCGCGGACCGTCTCAGTAGGTTCCGGAATGTGGACCTTCTCAGTAGGTTCCGGACCGTGGACCGTCTCAGGAGGTTCCGGACCGTGGACCGTCTCAGGAGGTTCCGGACTGTGGACAGTCGTAAGAGGTTCTGGACTGTGAAACGTCGCCGGAAGCTCTGGACTGGGAACTGTTGCTGGAAGCTTGGTGCGTGGGGCCGGGTGGGCATCTACCATCGGGGGCGGCTCTGGTGCGGGGCAAAGTACCCACTCCACTCGTGGATACGTCATCGGAGGAACCGGACCATGGGTTGTCGCCGGAAGTTCCGGACCGTGGATTGTCGCCGGAGGAACCGGACCGTGGATCGTCGCCGGAGGCTCCGGACCGTGGATCGTCGCCAGGGACTCTGGACCGTAGATCGTCGCCGGGGACTCCGGACCGTAGATCGTCGCTGGGGACTCCGGACCGTAGATCGTCGCTGGGGACTCCGGTCCGTGGTTCATCGCCAGGGACTCTGGACTGTAGATCTTCGCCGGAGGCTCCGGACTGGGAACCCTCGCAGGAGGCTCTGGACTGGGAACCCCCGCTGGAGGCTCTGGACCACAAACCATCGCTGGAGGCTCAGGACCGCAGACTGTCGCTGGACCTACTGGGTTGTGAAGGTGCACTGGAGACCTGGTGCGTATAGCCGGCATCAATTGTTCCGGAACTTTAACACACTTCTCAGGACGAGTACGGTGAGCTGACTTAGGTGGCACCAAACTGACAACATGTTTCTTTATTTCAAATCCATGCATCCTCCACCAACTCAACAACTCTCCCATTTCTCTCCCCTCCAAATTCTCCTTCCTCTCCTTTCTCCTTCCGCTCTGGTTCACTCCTCGGTGTCGCCGACTGCTCCAAATTTTCTTGGTGTTTCTGTGGCATTCCTCCCCGACTTCGTCGCTGTCCCTCCTTCTCTGCTTCCACGGGAGGCTCTTCTCTCCTGCCACTATGTCATCCCAAGTCCAGGATGTTCTCTCCTTAATCTCGTCCAAAGACCAGGATGCCATTACCTCCCGGGCACGCTGCTTGGTCTGTTGTTGGTGGGATCTTCTGTCACGCTCGTCATAATGAGTGGACCAAGATGCAGCGTGGTATGTTTCCATGCTTTTATTTAGAAGAGAAACTTAAAGTACAAAAACAATAAAGCGAATAAACAAAACGTGAAGCAACATGCAGTTCAGAAAGCAACTACACACAAACATAGTCAAGATCCCACAAAGCACAATGGGGAAATGGCTACCTAAATATGATCCCCAATCAGAGACAATGATAAACAGCTGCCTCTGATTGGGAACCATACCAGGCCAACATTGATATACAATTCCCCTAGATAACCCACCCTTAATCACACCCCGACCTAACCAACATAGAGAATAAACAGCTCTCTATGGTCAGGGCGTGACACCCACATTTGGTATTTGGTATTTTATTAGGATCCCCATTAGCTATTGCAAAATCAGCAGCTACTCTTCCTGGGGTCCACACAAAACATGAAACATAATTTAGAATGACATAATACAGAACATCAATAGACAAGAACAGCTCAATGGATAGAACTACATACATTTTTTTAAAGGCACACGTAGCCTACATCTCAATGCACACACACAAACTATCTAGGTCAAATAGGGGAGAGGCGTTGTGCCGTGAGGTGCTGCTTTATCTGTTATTTGAAACCAGGTTTGTTTTTTATTTGAGAAATATGAGATGGAAGGAAGTGCCATGCAATAAGGGCTCTATATAATACTGTATGCTTTCTTGAATTTGTTCCGGATTTGGGGACTGTGAAAAGACCCCTGGTGGCATGTCTGGTGGGATAAGTGTGTGTGTCAGAGCTGAGTGTAAATTGACTATGCAAACAATTTGGGATATTCAACACATTGATGCTTCTTATAAAAAGAATAAGTGATACAGTCAGTCTTTCCCTTAGCCAAGAGAGACTGGCATGCATAGTATTTATATCAGCCTTCTGATTACAATTAAGTGTAATCAGCCAGCTGCAGCTTAACTAGGTCTTTCCTTGCAGCACTGGGCCACACGACTGGACAATAAATAAGATTAGACAAACTAGAGCCTGCAGAACTTGCTTTTTGGAGTGTGGTGTCAAAAAAAGCAAAGCATCTCTTTATTACGGCCACAACCCTCCTCAACTTTACAACCATTGGATCTATATGTTTTGACCATGACAGTTTACAATCTAATGTAATGTCAAGTAATTCAGTCTCCTCAACTTGTTCAACAGCCACACCATTCATAACCAGATTCAGCTGAGGTCTGAACCTCTTCAGGATTGGTGGGTACCCTGAAATTGTCTTGTTACTTACAACCTCATGCTAATCGCATTAGCCTATGTTAGCTCAACCATCCCATGGATCCCGAAGAAGTTTAAGGAATGATTTGTGCCAAACACAATGCTCTTAGTTTTAGAGATGTTCAAGACCAGTTTATTACTGGCCATCAATTCCAAAATAGACTGTAACTCTTTGTTAAGGGACTTCATTAGATGTGGTTGCTGATGCGTATATGGACACACATGCTTTGTTGAATGCCAGTGCAGGTCATTGGTAAAATTAGAAAAGAGTAGAGGGCCAAGAGAGCTGCACCGCGGTACACCACACTTTACATGTTTGACATCACAGAAGCTTCCATTAAAGAAAACCCTCTGAGGTCTATTAGATAGATAGCTATTTTTTTCAACAAGAAGTTATGGTCAATAATATCAAAGGCTGCACTAAAATCAAACAGTACAGCTCCCACAATCTTCTTATTATCAATTTCTTTCGGAGTATGAGTCTGCCTTAACGTTCTGAGAGCCTGGTCTGTAGGAAAGGGTAAATACAAAACAGGTGAAAAACATCGCCCACCTTGCCTGTCGAGGGTTCAGTCTCCTCGCCGCCCGGATGTACTCCAGATTGTGGTGGTCAGTCTAGATGAGAAAAGGGTGTTTAGCCCCTTCAAGCCAATGTCTCCACGCCTTCCAGGCCTTGACGACAACCAACAGCTCCCGGTCCCCCACATCATAGTTTTGCTCCACCGGGCTGAGCTCCTTCGAGAAGAAGGCATAGGGGCGGAGCTTCGGTGGCGTACCCGAGCGCTGAAAGAGCACCGCTCCTATCCCAGCCTCGGACGTGTCCCCCTCCACTATGAACGCCAAAGAGGGATCCGGATCGGCCAACATGGGAGCCGAGGTAAACAGAGCCCTCATGTGACTAAAAGCCCTGTCCGCCCTCAGCTGACCACTGCAAGCGCACCGGGCCCCCCTTCAGCAGTGAGGTAATGGGAGCCGCCAAAACCTTGTCTACAAAGGCTTGGAAGACTGATGTCGCATTTATCAACCCGTACGGCATGACGAGGTACTCATAGTGCCCAGAGGTGGTACTGAAAGCCGTCTTCCACTTGTCTCCCTCTCGGATACACAACAGGTTGTAAGCGCTCCTGAGATCTAGTTTGGTGAAGAAGCGCGCCCCGTGCATTGACTCTATAGCTGTGGCTATGAGCGGTAGAGGGTAGCTATACCTCACAGTGATCTGATTCAGACCCCGATAGTCAATACACGGGCGCAGACGTCCCTCCTTCTTCTTCACAAAAAAAGCAACTCGAGGAGGCGGGTGAAGTGGAGGACCGAATGTACTCCTGACGCAGGGATTTGGAGACATATGTTTCCATAGCCTCCGTCTCCACCTGTGAGAGGGGATACACATGACTCCTGGGAAGTGCCCCGTCTACCAGGTGATCGATCTCACAATTGCCCCGTTGATGAGGTGGTAATTGAGTCGTCTTCTTTTTGGCGAAGGCATGAGCCAAATCGGCATATTCAGGGGGAATGCGCACGGTGGAGACCTGGTCTGGACTTTCCACCATAGTAGCACCAAAGGAAACCCCTAAACACATACCTGAGCACTCTCGCAACCACCCCGTGAGAGCCCTTTGTTACCAAGAAACAGTGGGGTTATGACAAGCTAACCAGGGCAGGCCCAGCACCACAGGAAACGCAGGAGAGTCAATAAGGAAGAGACTAATTCTCTCCGTTTGACCCCCCTGCCTCACCATGCCCAAAGGCACGGTGACCTCCCTAATCAACCCTGACCCTAATTGTCGACTATCTAAGGCGTGAAAGGGAAAGGGCACATCCATGGGAACGATGGGGATTCCTAAACTATAGGCTAAAGCTCTATCAATAAAATTCCCAGCCGTGCCTGAATCGACGAGCGCCTTATGCTGGGAATGCGGGGAAAACTCAGGGAACGTAACAGACACAAACATATGTGCAACAGAGGGCTCTGGGTGAGAATCGTGCCGGCTCACCTGGGGTGACGCCAGAGCGCCCTGCCTGCTGCCTCGATTCCCAGAGGAACCAACCTGGCACCGACCAGCAGTGTGACCTCTGCGGCTACAGATGGTGCACGAGTGGGAACCCCCTCCAGTCTCCCTGCGCACCGCCCCTCCCAGCTCCATGGGTATCGGAGAGGGGGTGCGGGAGGATGGAACCACCAGACCCCGATCTGAACGTCCACGAGTAGCCAGCAGGTTGTCCAGTCGGATGGACAGGTCCTCCAGCTGGTCAAACGTGAGGGTGGTGTCTCTGCAGGCCAGCTCCCGACGGACGTCCTCGCGCAGACTGCAGCGGTAATGGTCGATCAGGGCCCTGTTGTTCCATCCCACGCCGGCAGCCAGGGTCCTAAACTCCAGGGTGAACACCTGGGCGCTCCTCGTCTCCTGCCTCAGATGGTAGAGGCGCTCACCCGCAGCTCTACCCTCGGGCAGGTGGTCGAAGACTGCCTGGAAACGGCGGGTGAACTCCTCAAACTGGTCCAACACCCCATCTCCCTCTCTCCACACTGCGTTGGCCCACTCCAGGGCTCTCCCGGTGAGGCACGAGATGAGGGCGGACACCCTCTTACGGTCCGATAGAGCCGGGTGGACGGTGGCCAGATAGAGTTTTAACTGTAACAAGAACCCCTGGCAGTTCGCAGCCCTCCCGTCGTACTCCTGGGGCAAGGAGAGACAGATCCCAATGGGTTCAGGTGGGAAAGGGGTGCTCAAGGGAGACCCCGGTTGTGCTGGTGGAGGCGCTGGAAGAACTCCCTGTCTCTCGCAGCGGTCCATTTTCTGGACAACGCGATCCATGGCGGCGCCAATATGGTAAAGCATAACTGCATGCTCCTGGACGCGCTCCTCCACCTCAATGGCCGGGGTACCTTCTCCTGCTGACTCCATAGTTATGGTTGGAGATTCTGTAGTGGGTGCGTGAGGGTGGCAGGGAAGTCAGGTGCAGGAGAACGAACTTGGTATAAACGGAGTCGTTTAATAAGTGCTCATAAAACTCCAAAAAACAAAATATAGAAGAAATAATTAAAGTGGGTACAAAATCCGTTGCACACCGATACATGAGTTGTACAATACATACAGTCAAACAATCTCCAACAAGGACATGAGGGGAAACAGAGGGTTAAATACACAACATGTAATTGATGGGATTGGAACCAGGTGTGAACGAAGACAAGACAATACCAATGGAAAATGAAAAATGGATCAGTGATGGCTAGAAGGTCGGTTACGTCGACCACCAAACACCGCCCAAACAAGGAGAGGGACTGACATCGCCGGAAGTCATGACACAGATTTATTAGCCACTCCTTTTGCCCCATCTCTTTCAACTATACAGTTTTTAAATTCCTCATCAATTCATGGAGCCTTAACAGTTCTAACAGTCAGTTTCTTAACAGATGCATGTTTATCAATAATTGTAAGAAGCAATTTCATAAATTCATCAAGTGCAGTGTCTGGAAGCTCCTCATTAATCACATCAGACCAACAAACATTTTTAACATCATCCACATAGGAGTCACGGCAAAATATTTTGTATGGTCTCTTATACACTATTTTAGGCCCAGTTGTTGGAACTTTGGCTTTCCTGGATAAAGCCACTATATTGTGATCACATCCAATGGGTACGGATACAGCTTTAGAATAAATGTTCTACAATATTAGTAAAGATGTCATCGATACATGTGGATGATCTTGTTCCTGGAGTGTTTGTAAACACCCTGGTGGGTTGATTAATAACCTGAACCAGATTACAGGCACTGGTTACAGTAAGAAGCTTGCTCTTGTGCGGACAGCTTGATGAAAACCAGACAATATTCAAGTCCCCAAGAAAGTAGATCTCTCTGTTTGTGTCACATACACTATCAAGCATTTCACACTTCTCTCCACACACTTCTCTCCATGGCTCAATATCAAGCTCTTGACTCCTTAGGGTTAAGAACCTGTAGCTCTCACCTTTAGTGTAATAGTTCACACTATCTGCCCTTACCACTGATCTTTTCAGTTGCCACAGTGAGGAAATAAAAACAGTAACACTTGGCTGTAAACCACGATAAGTCCAATACTCATGTCCATGTGTGAATTTGAATATGTCGTCGAGGCCAACCTCGATGATCTACAACTACTACTGCTAACAACAACACCCTTCTTACACATGAATCAAACAGCTCTTGATAAGAAAATGGACTACAAAGGCCAGGGAAATAAATAGTGAATAACCTTTTGCACACATTTGTGGAAAAATATGGCAGAACATTACAGTAAAACAAAATCCAATCTGGTCTTTGGAAACGCTGCAATAAGGTAATTCTATCCAGAACGATAGCTGAAGGATGACATACTACATACTACATACTACTAGATTGTTTCAAAATACACATTTTTCCACCTCGAGATATCCAACCCTTGACATCTGACCGTTCACCAGTGTCCAAAAAAAGGATCTATCGCTATAACTTTTGATTTGTGTTGATTTGTTCAGGTTGTTTTATTGTTTGTTTATAATTCTCTTAAAATGATAGATACATGTTTTCGGTGCCCTGGCTTAATATGATGTGCGAAATATTTATATTTACGTAAAAAGAGAAAGGTTAAATAGGTCAACAGAATATTTGGGGATAATTTATTTTGTCCACACAATACGGAATGTTAAATACCTACATTATGTATTTCTGGTATGACTTACTATAGTAGGAGTCATATTTGAGTTCGACTAACTGAGAGCATGATTAGGAGTGTGGGATTTTCAAAAATGAGTAATTGAGTCATTGGCATCATCAGCCAATAAGACATGGAGCTCTGTGGCACCCACAATGTGTTATTACCCGATTTCTAGCTGGAACACAATATTCTGAGGCAGGAATGTTAAGACAGCTTTTGTTTGAGGCTTAGGAGACTAAGGATCTCAGAATAGCTGAGCTTTCTAATTAGCCTGTGTGGTGTGTATTAGCGGCAGGTAGCCTAATGGTTAGAGCGTTAGGCCATTAACCGGAAGGTTGCCTGATCGAATCCCTGAGCTGACAAGGTAGAAATCTGTCATTCTGCCCCTGAGCAAAGCAGTTAACTCACTGTTCCCTGGATGTTGTTAAGGCAGCCCCCCACACCTCTCTGATTCAGAGGGGTTGGGTTAAATGTGGAAGACATATTTCAGTTGAATACATTCAGTTGGACACTTCCCCCCTAATAGTGGAGATGATACCTCTGTTCCAGCAGATAATGGAGTATCACTCACAGCTCTGCAAGGCCAAACATGGCAGCTAGTAGTCATTTGGCCCTCACACTCAAATACTTTATTTCACATCTCTGAAAGCAATAGACCAGCACGGTACTTAACACAAATTACATCTCATACAACTTCACAACAACATTTCTAAATCAAATTTACGAAAGTGTTCCCATTTAATATTGCAATCTCCTTTAGAAGTTCAATAGTAATCAGTGATGACAAATGGACTTTGGCCATATGAATGCCATACTCATTGTTAAAATTCATAAAGACTACAGTGTAGCTTCATAAAATGTCCCCCTGTGCGTCAGTGACTTTGACCGTTAAATATAATGGGGTGTCACTGTACCATCAGTCCTCCACAGTTTATATTTAGAACCTGACATGAATTGTGCTTTGAACAGCATGGAAACTATTCTGAATTTAGAAACTATAAGGGTATAGGAGAGAAAGGAACAAATTCTTTGCTGTTATTTATCGTTGAATTTACACTTGGAGGACGCGAGACCTTAGGCAAAACAAATAGAGGTGACCCCCAGGTGGCTCTAGAACAGTAGAAAGCTACAACTGATTTGGAAAGTTATGATGGTCATTTAAGAAGCAGATCTAAATCTCGATTTAGGGCCAACCTCAAATACAAAGCAGCAGGGGCTCAAACTGTTTGCTTTCATTGAGAGATGTATAGGCAGGACAGAACCAGAATCAGTGGCTTTGGGAACTTAAAACCGCAGATGACAGGGAGGGCCGTATTAAACACAAAGATGGATAGGCTTTGCACTGGCGGACATGGTTCACATGTTAACTCATTTGTTTCAAATGATCCAAATCACGACTGGGTTTGAGTCCACAATAGTTTAAAGGGACAGTGATCTTAATAAAGAAGGTTAGTGGTTAAATAAGGCTAAACACTGTAACTTACTTGACTTAGTAACATAGATGCACTGTACAGTACCTTTAAAATATGACATTAGAAGCAATTATGTTAGCGGAATTTTACAGTGAGTGTTCTTTACAGATGGACACTTTACAGTAAGTGTCCCTATAACCTATCCTGTTATATACTAGTTAAATGTAGTATTCACAGGCAATGACAATTTGCCACACATTGTTACATAGTACTTAAAACTGCTAAAACGTTTGTTTTGTTTACATGTTGAAATTTTTTAATTGATTAGATTTGTGAACTAACTCTAAATTAATTGTAGTAAAACACTCATTTGTAATATTCAGTTCCAAAATATTATGAGACTGGTGTGGTAGCCAACTAATAAAGACTGAATAAACAAGCAATGACTATTACCACCACCCCTAATTACAGTTAATTCATTAGTAATTACTGTATCACTAAATAGATCCTACTTGTTGTTATGTCTGCAATTCCCAATCCTCTTATCACTTCAGTCTTGCAGGAACCCTGACTGGTGGTAGTTAGCCCCATTGTTGACTTTAGTTTACAGGGATAATCCTTCACTATTAAGGCGTATGACAACGTCTGCCTCACCTCGTTTGTGAGTATCCTGGGGCATCAGGTAAAGCTTCCCCAAATCATTGGCACATATGTTCCACATTACAGTGGGAAAGAGTTCAAAAAAATGTTATCCATAAGAGTGGTGCACACTGATGACAGACACGTTCTGATTCCACATATGTTGAAATGTAGAAACCGCTACATGGCCTCTTTGATACTAAATGATTTATTGGGCCTTGACACCAGTCGCAAATGTCTTCAGAGAGGGCAGAGGGGCTCTTCCGTGAGAGTGGATAGTGTCTATCAACTCACTGTTCAGACACACGACAAATGCAGGCTCTTTCCACATACTGTTAAACTTCTGGCGAGACATTTGTTGATGCTTTAGAACATTTTTCACAGTCTGTTACATTTTTATATAAATGTATTTTTTATTTTTAATACTGCATAGGCAACTGTTGACTACTGTATTTAGAAAACTATTCATATTTGATCAAACTTTCCAATAAGTGTCACATAATACCTTCTATTATAACAATATAATACCTTGTGTTTGTACTATTTCTAGGTTCAATTACTAAAATAAATACATAGATTTATTTGACAAACAAAGACTTTGGAACTGCATATACAGTATAAATTCTGATAGTAATGTCAAAAATGAATTTTCCCTGAAAGTATTAAACGTACAAGTATGATTTGTTAAATAATACCAAATGTTATCTTGTAGGTTTATGGTAATTACAAAACCTGTCTTTGAACTTTCAATCATACAAAGCAAGATTGGTGTTAAATTGAATCTATTCTCAATAACTTCTCAATAAACTGAGGAGTAGAAGTTATTTGTCAAAAGTAAATCAAATCAAAACTTTTACATTAAATTCACCTCCTGAATTGACCCCAGCCCTGATACAAAGTCAACATTTCATCTGTCTGTCACATAATACTTTTCTTGATAATAGTCTCTATAACCTAATACAGGAATCCAGTCTCCCTTGACTTTGTCTTTGACTGGGCCAGGCCAAACTGCTGAAAGTCTGTCTCAGTGCTTGATTGCAACCACAAGACACTCATCAATATTCAATGTCCTTACATCACTGGTGACATCTGGCAAAAGCCCGGCATAATTTAACATCGCTGCACTTATGAAAATACTCATTCCCTATTCTTGGTGCACCCAGATTTCGAGACCTTGGGACAGTAAGGTTCTTTGTGACATTTTTGTCAGAAATGAGTTAGTGTCATATAATAGATCTTTAGAATGTTCTTCATATGTCTGTGAAGTTACATTTTAAGTTAACATTTGTTTTATTATAGTTATATCAGCATAAACCCATTTGAACTTGGCGCTATAAGGTTCTATCTGCAATCCAATCACAAGCCTGAACAAATACAGATGGACCAATCAGAACAAAGGTTTGCCATCTCCCTCTAAGTACGGTCTAGGCTATTTTAGCTAGCAATAATGGAACGCAAGCAACAAAACAACACTGTCAGGAATGTTACAGTAAATGATGTTGATCCTAATGCATTTCTTCATGTATATGATGATTTGTTCTGATTGTATCTTGGTAAAATAGTGTTATTCTATCATTTGCATATTCAAATAGCTACAGTCTTCTTCAAAACTGAACATGTCTAATTCAGAAGTGTCAGATAGAACCTTCAGAGCAATAAGGTTCTATATGAGATTGCAACCCCCTAAAAACGGATTTACAAATGTTTATACTCCGCAATTTAGATACCTTTAAGGTGAGGACCTTAATTCGTAACAGAAGAAGAATTCACTACAAAACAGTTCTGAGATCTGAGATGAGAAAACTTTGATGCTCAATATCTCAGAACTACTCTTTGTGCAGATAAAACCTTATAGTCCCAAGGTCACAATTGTATGGTCCAATTAATTGTGTTAGATAAAGGTCAGGCTGGATAGGAACAGCATCAAGAAAAGCTGGGTGGAATGGCAAAGTTTGTTTTGTTGCAGCAAGACCCCAGCCAGACGGCTTTGTATTACAAAACAGGGTCGGGCTGGGGTCACTATCCTGCGAGGTATAATTATATCATAAACTAAGCCTCTCACTCCCACATAACACAAGATAAACACACTCTGATCTCCGACACTTCTCAGTACCAAACAAAAACACTACAGCTAACTCAATTAGCTAATGGGGGATGGTGTAAACCCCAAACAAGGATTGGTGGGGATGAGCCTACTTGTTCTCAAAAATGATCTAACGTGTTTCATCATTAAAATGCCAGGGCTAATGGTACGGCTAAATCTATATTCAGCAGGGCACTCGTATTCCAATAGAAATGTCAGTCACCTGTTTGACAGTGTACTACCGTAAGTTTGGCGTTGATTTATACCCTTGCGATGAGGCCCAGCCTGCAAATGAGCTCTTTAGCGACGTCTTAGTGATAAGGTCATTTTGTTTGTGAGGCATACATAAATATTTCAGCAGAAAGACTTGGTCATTCTAAACCAATACAACGGAGAGAGCTGAGCAACAAGGCAATTCATAATGTACAGTTAAAGCTGACAGCCCATCTAACCCAGACGGTTATAATTGACACTAGCCATGCAAGGGCTACTGTCGCTCTGTATCTCTATTACGCCTTGCTTTATTCAATAACACCTTAGACCTGTGGCAAAATGTCAACCTACTGTACGTCAGCACCACAGTCTCCCTTGACTTGGAAATCAGCTCTTACAGTAGGACACAATTCAACTCTGAGGAGACGAAGACAACTGCACCACCGTCACGCTCAGTGGTTTGTGGTTGCGGTCATGGTACACAGGTATGGTATGGTAAGCGCGTGATAGAAAGATGAGCTGAAAGAGTAAACGTGCCATGAAGGCTAGGGAATGCGAGCGATGGGGAGGGGGGTGGGATAGAGTTTTCAGTGAGACGGTGCATGGCAGATTCTTTATGAACTCCCCCTTCGGCATTTGCTGAAATGAAATCATGATGCATGGCAGGGAACAAAGTCTGAAAATAAACAGCAATTTGTCTTATATGTTTGTCTCTTGTCCCGTTGCCTCTGATCTCAAATTGTCTCTGATAAAAGTCATAATTAATTAAAGATGTCCTTATGTGCAGATTTTCCATCAACAGTAATGTACAAGTAGATAATGTAATGTAATATAGATGACACGTGTAGTCAGAATGTAGTCATGTAGTTAATGTCTGTATGTACTTGGATTAAATGTCACCTAAATTAATCTAATGTCACCTCTAGATGACTACTGGAGATTATTCTTCCGAAGGAAAATGTGTAAATGTTTTGATGAATTGTGTTACATTTACTGTACGTCTTAACCCATACCTATACTGGTAGAAAAACATCACTGCGGATGTTTTTATATCTACATTTATTTTTTACAGTAGCCTGACATTAGGCACTAATCACATATCTATTAAAGTATCTGCTTCCCCCTGCAGCTGACAAATCCAATTCAAAGTTTGCGAACCTTGCAATTTCTTAAGGTCCCCAAATTAATGCTAGGGTCTGAAGGGGGCAACACAATGTGGTCCTAACTTTGGCAGGTTGTTTGTTTACACGCAGACCGAGATAATTAGCCCAGAAGTAATGACTGCTCTCTGATGACAGCCGTTGCAAACCGATCCCCCAGTGTGACATGCTCTTCCTGTCACTCTCCCCTGTGCAACAACTGCAGCAGTCTATTTTTTACCCCGGCTGCTGGGGACTTGCCTGGCGCCAGCCCCTGGGACCCGGAGAGCTAGGGGGCTGACAGGGCCAACGTTACCATTCGCCCCTTAACTCCCCATGCCCCACCACCAAAAAACAGGAACCTAACACTAAGACCACTCGCATGATCCTCATTCGTGGACAGGAATGGTAGAAATGCCCAGGCATGTGTTTGGGCCCTGATTCCATCGGCTTGACCCGTGGGTTGAAAAAGGTTGTTCCGATGAACCAATGTGTCCCGCTACGCAATCATGACATAATCTCTGAGTAGCAGCACTGCTCTGTAGTTATGGTGAGATAAGAACGATAGCTCCTTAAGGGAGATATCTGAGTATCAAATGCGATTTGAATGGCACTACTCTGCTGATAGATGTGTGGGCTATTTAATGTATTTAGGAGGTCCGCACACACTTAGTCGAAGCTTAGTGAGCCACATGCTTTCTCTTCCACCAATCTAAAGCAAACATGGGCAACAAGAAAGCCATGTCACCCTTCATAATGGAGCTTAAGAGAGAATACATTGACTTTTGCTTAGCAGCTATCAAAGCTTTACTGCCAGCCAAGTGAAAGGGCCTCACAATCCATGGTGCTGGAGGAGGGTGAGTTGGCGAGTGCCCAGTCTCAAACCAAAGGGCAGAGGGACAGCTAAAACTAAGGGAGAAAGGCAGTAAAGAGACAAATGTTAAGTCGACAATTTGGAAAACCAATATCCTCCTCTGGTTGTGTTAGATGCCAATGTCAAATAGTTGTGTGGCTTTTCTCTGATCTTGTTTGCTTATTTTTTTGACAACATGCTGTCAAGTGGGGCTTGTAAAGATGCAACCAAATATTTTTGTTTTACTAACATTTTAAACATTTAGTCATTAAAAAATACATAATATCCCAAATAGATACAGTATTTCATTTGAACTTTTATGGAGGACAATTATTTAAACAGTTTAAAATCTATCATATTAAATGTAAAACTCCACACCATAATGAGCAGTTGAAACAGAGACACGAGGTAATTAGAGTCCAACATGGATCTCTTCTCCTCTCAAAGGTTTAGAGGTTACATCCTTGCTCTTGAAAGGAAGACACCAACATTTAAAAAGACCGAAGGAAGGACTGAGGGGCTGCCACTTGTGACCTCCAAATGGTATTCATTCCTTGTCGGTCTTGTGTGTGAAACATTTCTGTTGACATCCGGCAATGCAGTGTTGATGAGTTAATCTAGCAGCTGAGAGTGTCCTTTAACTACCCCCAACCCCCTGCAGCAGCTATTCTGAAAAACGCCCTAATCTCCATGGGTGAAGAGAAAAATAAATCCACAAGATACTTTCAGAGACACGTTGATATGCCGCCTTTCCATAATTTCCATTCGCAATGCCCTCTTGGCGATTTCCCCTTCCGATTCGGTCAAGAGTTGATCTGGCATCCATTTTAACTGAAGAGTGGGAGCGTGGGACTATAAAAGGAGTAGGCATGCCAAACCCCTGCTGAACGGGGATGGTCTGGGATACCTGGAAACAAACAAGCACCAGGGACAGAATATGGGGCAGTGTTGGACTTATTCATGCATCTGCGTGCATAGCGCAAGTACACATTTGGGGAATTCTAAATTGGTGTCGTCCCTCCCCTCTCGGTCCTGCCATGCTCCTAGTCTCTAGTCTGTTTTCAGTAGAGGGAACAGCAATGGGCAGCATTAGCACAGGATATTACTGTAGTCGTTCTGGACCTTGTCCAGGGTAGCCTGAGATCAGGACAGTAAAAATAGGTTTGGAGTACGTTCTGCCATGAATGTGAAATCCACCCCAGGCTTGTTGCCTTATTGTATGAGGGTGTGCTGTGGCTATCAGTTACTTCTCTGAACCATCTTGTAACCTGTGCCTATTTGACACCCTTAATTAAGGACATCTGACAACTGTATCAAGCAAGTTCATCTCAAATGGCATGCTATGCTGTTACTGACTATTTATGTTATTTTATATCATATAAGTTTATTACATATTTTTGGTTCCCCTGACAGTCAATCACTGTGAGGGAAAATAAAATCAGGCCTCCTAAATATAACGCAGCTTTAACCAATAATTCTACAACATAGCTATAGTACAGATACGCACAGTACAAATAATCACAATTAAAATGCTACAAAGTGAAGGTAGAAGTATCTTCCAGCCATAAGAGTCAGGATCCCCTCACTGTGGGTAAATCCAACACCCTAGTTTGCATGGAATCTACAGAAGTAGAATTGTCCGGCGCTGCAGGAAATGCAGACGAACTTTGGAATTTACATAAATTAACTGAAGACCCGCACTAACACATGGTTATATCGCACAGTATTGCACGGGTCATGTAGCCTACTTTTGTCCAGCTAATAGTCTAACCACCGATCAAGCAACGTTATGGACTAAACGTTCAAATCATGTTCATACAGGATTATTTTGCTACAACAATACTGGTCAAATTAAAATCCTTTTTGCAGATCTAAAGGTGATAATGACTAGGATATTGTCCTACTCTGACAGCTCCTCTGACAGCTCAGAAATGATCCCTTGCAGCACATTTTCACCGGCTTACAACGGCACGCTGGCTTGGGGGTATATCTTACTTACAGTGGGCAGAAACAGCTGTAAGCAATGGCTTCAGTGGGAATGGGACATTGCATTTGTTTATTTGTTGACACCTTGAGGTAAGAAGAATGTATAGCCTCCCTCGATGTTCTTCTGATATATGTAGCCGTTTTGTTTTACGGGCACATAGATTTGTTTATGTTGTGCGTCCAATGCAGTAAAGCCCGGACCTGTGAGGCTGCTTACTGACAGTTTGACACCCTCAAAGGAAAATGACATACAAATGTGTAGCTACCAGAAACAGAACTTTTGGCTTATCAGCTTATTGTTTTTGAACATTTTGACTGTGGATGATTCAATTAGTACTGTTATCTAGATTGACCATTATTATATTGTCCAATACATATATCTTTTTTATGTATTTCAATTTATCGTATTGCATGTTTGCGTAAAGAAATATACACAACATGTAATGCATAAAATTGGAAGGATAAAATAATTAAAAGGTTATTGTAACTATAGGCAACCAAACAAGGAATTTGTGGTTCAAATAGTCTCTCAGACTTTGGTTTTAAGTTAACAGTTTTAGTTGGTTTTGTCCAGTTGTTAACAAGAATAACAAGCGTCATAAAGCAAAACACCTAGGGCTATATGTTATCTGTTACGGAAGCACATGATTAAGCCTGTCAGAATCAAACCATGTTTAGAGTTTAATAGGATCAGAAATAAACATGTTTTTAATTGAAAACTAATAAACATAAAATCCTATACAGCATGCTACAGAATGGACATCATATCTTGAAACATCTGTTGTTCATAGTCCTGGTTATCGTCAATCATTATTCACAGAAATTTGCATTTTCAGGCAATGTCGTACATGTACAGAGATGTGATATATAGGGTGTTTCATAGTGAAAGAAAAGTTTCCCTCCTAAGAGAAGAGGAGAATCTTCTGTAATGAGCAAGGCAAGCCACAGGAGTGTGGCCTTATTTTGCCTCATTGCCATTCGCACCTCGTAAAACCATGATGGCATGTTTTGACAGTGGTCAATTTGTTTGGAATTTCCTCTCTTTTGGTTTCCTTCCTTGATTAGGTTGTGGGCCTAGATCAAGGCTGTAAATTGTTAGCTTTCCGGATTAGGCTTGTTACTCTTTGGGCTAGTGGAGTGTGGAAATTTCCACCTCTGATTGATTAGGTTCCTGTCACCAAGCAGTTATAAATGAAGTGTCCTTCCCTACACTACCCTTGCAGGTCTTCCCCTATGGGATAGACTCAAGTCAAGTCAAGTCACACCTCTTTAGTCAAGCTCTAGTAACTTCAAGAAGGGACAGTCTCTTTTCTCATCAGTTTTCCTGAAGTGAGTACCATGGGTTGGCAATGATTGACAACACGCTGAGGTCTGACCCCTGGTGACAGATATTATTATTGTATGAAGAACCTGTTGCTCCTGGTTTATTGACTGACTTACAACATGGAGTTTCTGATTCCATTGAATATAGCTCTCAAAATAAGTTGTCACTCCGTTTGGTAACACTGTATGGGAGTGTTCCGTCATCATTCAAAAATACCATGCTTCCAAACAGCTTTATAGAGCAGACTCATGATGCTTTAATAAATTGCATTGCCTTTAAATGTCATGTTTCAAGTCATGTTTATGACAACCTTTTGTGGTTATTATGACAGAACATACCAATTAAGTGTTATTATTGCCTTCATCACAATTACATCAGAATTTGAAGTTCATTCAAACAAACCTGAGATCCATGAATATAAGGGTTGATTATTTACACTAATGAGTGTGTAAAGTACACTATAGCCAACACCATTAGAACTGCACTAAGGCTATTTCTTACTTCCGAATGTATGTCTATACCACACTACCCTTATAGGAGATCAGAAGCACAGAGCTGCTTGTAAGCTCAAGTGAATATTGGAACGTATATTGTAAAGGATAATAGACATGCTTTCTAAAGCCACAGGATGAAAGGTTGATAGGCCTCTGAGACATATAGCAATTCTGGTACATGGAGTCCATAGAGAGAGTGAGTGCCAGAGTTGTCTTGGGAAAGAGGATCCATCCAGAAGCTGGAATTATCTGGAATTGTTTTTAAAAGGTCATTCCAAGGATCCATTTGCAATTTGATTTGACATTTCCTTGGCTCAAAATGTTTCCAGCTACAATAGTCATTTACAACATTAACAATGTCTAGACTGTATTTCTGATCAATTTTATGTTATTTTAATGGACGAAAAATGTGATTTTCTTTCAAAAACAAGGACATTTCTAAGTGGGCCCAAACTTTTGAATGGTAGTGTAAATATAAAATGATTTGATAACATTTTATATTTGGCCTTACAAACACATTGAATAACAGATTCATTACATGGAACAACAGATAGTCCCCCCCAAAAAATCTAAATGAACTTTGTTCTGAAGTGTCTATCCTATATCTGAGAGATATAAGAGAAATCAGGAACATTTATATACATTTATTTTACAGTTATTTAACCCTTTATTTTTTACACTAAAAAGTCTCCATATATACTTCCATTCATTTTTTCAACTGGTACCGGGGGACCTTCAGACGAGTATTTGTGAGGCCTCTGGGTGTCCTAGAGCAAAACAACTGACAAGTATGTGTTCGTGTGAGTCTCACCTTTCCACGGAGGTGTCATAGCCAAAACTGTTCGGACACTACAGAAAAAAAGTTGGCAGATCGGCTGTACTGACTTCAGACGAGTCCCAAGATCCATGTGGGGTTCGTAGAGCAAAAAGAAGAACACCATAATGTTCATGAGAGTCTCATCATTGTAGTTTGTAGGCCAAACCATTCGGACACTACAGACGATTTTGTGAGAAGACCCATTTTCGGGATGTCTCATGGTCTTACAAACACCTCTCTAGCTCTGTCACTTTTAACCACAGATGTGGAAGTGCGACATCGGTGGTTGATTGAGATGCTTCCAATGCAAAAAACAGATATCTCTAGTATAAACTGACAGATTTCTATGGGGATTGTTTTGTTATGCGGGGACATCGACTCTAGGGGGTTAAATTCAGGCTGTAACACAACAAAATGTGGAAAAAGTCAAGAGGTGTGAATACTTTCTGAAGGCACTGTAAACCTTTGCAAGCTAGCCATGACAAGCAAACAATTGAAGCACAATTGTTGAATGGTACAATATGGTCCAGTGGTAGAATAGATTCCTGCATATTTTGTATACTTGCAAAATATATGTTAAACAAATGAAATGATTTGGTTAAGGCATTTTATGTGCATGTAGATTTCCAGGCTCCTGATACACATTTTATAAAAAATGTCTCTATGCTATCAGCACAGGTTACAACACAAGCAGAACCTTTATGTAAAGCACCTGTGCAGCTGAAAGAATTTGAGTATGTCACACTTGTCTTTACAAATAGACTTGGCCAGTCAATCTATCCAGGCTGTATCACAACCGGACGTGATTGGGAGTCCCATAGGGCGGCGCACAATTGGCCCAGCTTCGTCCGGGTTTGGCCAGTGTAGACCGTTGCTGTAAAGGTAAAATGATTTAGATACATTTTTTAATATATAGAATGATTTGTTCCCATGAAGCATGTCGATGTGTGAGCTATTAAATACAATGGCCCTTTGAGCTAATCCTAGTACTGTCACACCCTGACCATAGTTTGCTTTGTATGTTTCTATGTTTTGGTTGGTCAGGGTGTGATCTGAGTGGGCATTCTATGTTGGATGTCTTGTTTGTCTATTTCTATGTCTGGCCTGATATGGTTCTCAATCAGAGGCAGGTGTTAGTCATTGTCTCTGATTGGGAACCATATTTAGGTAGCCTGGGTTTCACTGTGTGTTTGTGGGTGATTGTTCCTGTCTTTGTACCAGATGGGACTGTTTTAGGTTTGCTCACTTTTGTTAGTTATCGCATGTGAAGTGTCTTTATAAATTAAAGAACATGAATAACCACCATGCTGCATTTTGGTCCGCCTCTACTTCACCTAAAGAAAGCTGTTACAAGTACTCACAACTCACTCAAAATGAATTTCTTGTTAGAAATGATCACTTTTCCTGAAAATAATCAAATCCTCCTGCAAGAAACTGGTCAAATTAAGATCCAATATCTGTACTTCTTTTTTTTCTGATTTGAATTAACATTATTCTAAAACAAAATGCTTTCAAATGTCCACATTGCTGAAACTAACACTGGCAAGATAATAATGTTTGTAATGTACAGTATTTGACACAATTTGATACACGTCACATGTCCAGCATCCTTCAATTTAAGATCGGAGGTGTAGTGGAGGGTAAACACAACTACACACTGCTACACCCATTTCGGTGAATAGCATCAATTATGTGTTAGTGTTGGTAGCATTTGTGTTTACGATACTCACGTCACGTCATATCCACCACCGTTCAGCAGTTACCAGCCTGTTTTACCATTACATCCCGAAGGACAGACACAACACCATGACAAAGGTAACATTCAAGCTATTTATATTTCATGAGGGTAAACGTGTAAGGGATCATTTTGCTCAACCGTGTGGGTTGGTTGTGGCTTGATCTTCTGCCACCTGGCACTATCCAGCCTTTACCAGAGGTTGGCACCGCGTCGTAACCTTACTTCCATTGGACCCGTAATGCCCGTGTCTATTTATACAGCGAGAGCAAATGGCCATAGCAGGTTTCAAAAGTGGCATTAATAAGCTGAGATTTTTAACAAAACAAACGCTAGACTTTGAGCATTGTCTGGCATGGATCTCGGGAAGGTTTGGGATGGCTCCACCATGTTGAAAGTGTACATTTCTTCAAAGTGGGGAGTGGAATAATTTTCTGAGGGGTACTGATGTGTTTCGTTCACTTAGCTGCCAATGCCCACCAGGGCAGGCTGGGACCCCCCTCCCTCCCCACCCACTCCTGGAGCTTCAACACAGTCTAGGTTCTGGACTCAAATAGTAGCTCAAATGTCCTATTAAAACATGAACAGAGAAGATTCTTGTATGTGGGTGTTGCGTGATGGGAAATGTCTCTGAGAGGAACATTTTGAATACAGCATGTCAATTAAATGTCTACCTCCCAAGTGAAGATTTATTCTACAACTGTGTGACAATGTACAGTAAGTTGAGGTGCTAAAATGCATGACTGCCCTGAATTGCAGCGCAATAGCAGTCATTGTAGCAACACCTGATAAAGTACAAGGTGAAACTGCTAACTATGCCATTATAACGACAGAAAGGGAGCACACTGCTCCAGAATGTTACAGAAGCCACAGCTACCATCACATTCCAAAGGAAACAGTCAGGTTGCTTGCTATGCTCATCTGGCATAGCAGAGGCAAAGGTATGGGCTCAGGTTTACTTTATTAAGCGGTAAACATAATTTTATAGGTTATATATAGACTTGACTAAATTCATGGCTTCTGGCCAATACTGTACGCTGACTAAAAACGCTCCTTCAGGAATAGCAGTTGTGTTAAGAAGATGCCAAGAAACAATAGGAGGTGACCAGCATGACCCAGATTTAGACTAGAACCATCAGGGCCTCGTTTTCCAGAGGCTTCGTAGCGGTTAAGATCATTGTTAGAACCATCTTACGATGCATCTTTTATAGCTAAACTGTTTCCTAGAGCCTTCGTCAGTAACATGGCTCTTAAAAACCTTCGCACATCTAGGAGGGATCCAGACCGCTGGTAGAGCAGCCAAAGTGCATCGTTGGATGCTTTTTTGCCCTTCCGCATCACTTTATTTACAGAACTCCTCCGCTAACCATAGCTTAAACATCTTGATTCTATCTGTCTGACTGTGACTGCCGATAACTTCAGAGCAAAGTTTGACTATAAATACAGTTGCCAACGTATTTGCAATTGTTACAAACAAGTGAAGGATAAAATTATGCTTCAAATGAAAACCGAGATGACTGCATTAAAAGATACATGGGCTATGTCGGCCAATATCACAGGAGGTTGCTGAGGGGATGATATAACCTCAAAATAACCATGCGTTTCATCTGTTCTATATCATTCCATTTATTCCGTTCCAGCCATTACTATGAGCCCCTTCTCCCCAATTAAGGTGCCACCGGCCACCTGTGGCCTATATAGGCTATTTCAATCATGTTGAAATCAATTTCATGTTCAATCAATTGAGTTTTATTTTGCGACAAGGCTACTGTTTGTCATTTTTTTGTATTGCTTAATGACAGCGTGGCCCTTCTGTGATTTGGTTCATTTTTGCATAAACATAATAAGCCTCCTCAATAGCGTATTTGCAGTCATAGGTGGTAATATCTCTCTAGGAGCTGATCTGTCATCAGTTTTGTGGAATTATTCTAATGCTAAGGTCAGATGTGAATGGAGAATGCTGATCCGAGAGCAGCGCTGCTTTTCTTTTCATCCTATCAGTATCGACACATGGTCTTACGACACACTTAGCCAACGTTTTCTCCATGGGCTTAAGCACTATGGTATGATCACCATAATACTTATTAAGTTATATCGCAATTGAAAATCGAGACACAGGTCTCTAGGAAGAGAAGCCTGCTTGTAATTTGTCTGTGTGTACACACAAGTATGTCTGTGTGTGTGTGTGCATACGCTCAGGCAAGTGGGTCAGAGGGTACAAAGAAGAACGACAAAACACTTCCTGTCTGTAGGTAGGAGGCCACTTGTGGGACTGACCGAATGAGTGTCTCCCTACAGGGGGTATAAACAACAAGTCCATTCTGCCTCTCCACACCCACAATAATTAGCCTCCCAGTGGTGTTTGGCACTCTTCACCTTATGAACTCTTTAACACCTTGCACTGCATTCTGGGAACCATCCATGTGTTAAGAGTCTCAAAGCTCACAGATAAGGCATTGGGGGTTAGGCATAAAACTTAATAGTGAATTCACCACCTGTTTTTGGGAAGATGATGATGATGATGATGATGGAGGTGTGAATAATGAATCTGTTCAGAGCATAAGAGAGGACAGATGTATACAGTATGTTGTAGAAATATCTGTGGAAATGTGTGCAATAACAAGAGAAAAATGGCTTCATGTTCTATATCCATCTAACCCAGGTTTTCCCTAACTGCGTCTAATGTTTATTAGCTTTTCCAAGTATAATTGTACTGAAAAATGGTTTGTAACAAGAGTCCCCAATTAAGTTATTATATATTAATTTAGGCCTTAGGCCACTGTTTCCCAAACTCGGTCCTAGGTACCCTAGGGGGTGCACGTTTTGGTTTTTGCCCTTGCACTACACAGCTGATTCAAATAATCTAAGCTTGATGATGAGTTGGTTATTTGAATCAGCTGTGTAGTGCTAGGGCAAAAACAAAACCGTGCATTTGATTTTTGTACTGCTTTTGTGTGTGCGTACCATATTCCCTCCTGAGAAGGAAACCATAATTCTATTCCTCTTCTATTCTAAAATAGTCTGAAACAAAATCTCAGAGGAGCAACAGCATGCTTTAGTAGCTGAGGACTCCCACCGTTTCATGCAATAACCTATAAAGTTGTGGCAAAATCCTGCACGGAGCCCACACCGTGCGCTGTCACTTTAAGAGTGCACCAGCTGTCAGGAAGAAGGAAGTAAAATACAACTCTCTTACCTGTGTGTGAGAGATCTCGGTCGTGGCAGTTTTCAATGTGTGTGCAACTCATTGCAGAAGCCTTGGTGATTTTCAGCATGCTTAGTTTACAAAAGTTTGAAATGAGCTGGCCTGTGTTATCTCTCTACTCCAGGGATGTTTAGAACCAGTTGTAGCCATTCAACCCTTTCATCTAATGCATTACTAGCAACATTGATGTGAGGCTTTGTGGAACAAACCAAAATGGGCGTCAGCCTATATCAGCTAAGACCCTCTCATCAGTACTTTCCACTGAAGCAACTTCTCTCATTGTGCTGGGTTGGGAACAGTAAATTCACTGTGATTGACATTTGTGTTTGAGAGTATTGTTTGTTATTTAAATTTTATTTTAACTGAATGTATAAAAATATTTTGTGGTATTATTTGCATTGGCTTTTAAAGGCCTCACATTCATACATTCATGTACCAACTCACTCTTCACTCTGTGAATGAATACAGATTATTGTAACTCATCTATGTTGGTAACTGGGTTCTATATTGACTGGTGTCTCTATGACGTCACCCCCGAGTTGCTCTGTCACTATTATTGTATGAGGTATTACTGGTTGGGTTAGTCATGTGCTGTGACTGGTGGTTATATGGTGTGACTTCTCCATTCTCTCCACTGGCTATCTGGTAAACAGGCTACACTCTAGGTCTCTTCTGCTGGTGTGTGTGTGTGCGTGCGTGTCTAGTAGCAGTACTCGTCTCTCCTACTCTTTTCATATTGACAGTGTAAATAGCTGCCTGGCGCCTGAGCAAAAATCTTTCTATACCCCTCTCTAACAACACCGCTACAGAACTGGCGCCCAAACAGCTGTTCCCTAGGGACCTTTGGAGAAAAGCACCCATGAACACACCACAAGTTGTTGAATCATGTCTTCTATTGATACCTCCGTACTGTGTCAATGTGGACACACGCACTAGAAATGATGACCGGGATTATTTCATTGTGGAAGGACTTGATGAAGAGAACAGTGTGATGGATTTGGATAGCACTGTCCTTTATCCTCAGGCTTCTGGCTCACCTATAACCTCTCTACTTTTACTTTACTAATGTCCTCTTCCTGTTACCTTGCCCAGACAGATTGGTAGAGGTGTCTCTGAGCTCATTGGAAAAATGGAACAACAATGGACACACAGTTTGACAATGCAGTAGAATGCCATTCAGACTTAGTGAAAGCATGGAGGCCCATCAGAAAGATGTGCATCTGAGGTTGGCTCACCTCCCCCGTCAAATGGAGGAAAACCAACAGTAAACGGTTCAGCAGTCATGACCTGTCTTGAGCAGGAACAAAAACAGCAACTTACACCCGGATGCAGGAGTCTCTGTGGAGAAAGATGGCCTTACCACATGAGAAACTTCGAACCTAGGAGACAGGACCATTGCACTTGGCCAATGGAGACCCGAGCAATTCCTTGGGTTGGACTGATATGGAGATAATGCCCTTTCTCTGTCTATTCTTCCACATCCAGGCCATGCGTTTGCCGTGGTCCTTGGCCTGGACTTCATGTTCTTCAGTGGACTGTTTTGATGTACGAACCAACCTACTGGCTGTGCTCTGACACCTCCCTGCCTCATCCATCCTAATCCATTTCAACCTGGCAATGCACTGATTTAAGGCTGGAGCCTACAACCCTATCCAGAGTTTGGGAAGGACAATACAAGACGATGAGGAAGACACAAGTAATACAAAGACGGAGACAAAAACATGTTCCACCAGTGAAGACAGAGAATCTGTTTATCTCACTGATTACAGCCTAGATCAAAAGCAGACCTTATAATGATTTCTATATCAAACAAGCAGTGGAACCTGCATGTCTGCCAGATAACAAGTTGCTGGAGATGAACAGTGAGGTCTGTACTCTTACACTCAGCCAAACTACAGTCTTCAAACACAAAATCTTTGAACAGCTCCCGAGCATGTTGGCTAATGGCTTTGTGGAACCTTCTTTTCCCAGGTGGGCTTCACCGATTGCCCTGTTTCCAAAGAAAGATGGTGGATATCAGTTATTTTTGGACTCCAGAAAGTGATGCCTTCCCTCTACCAAACATCAATGACATACTAAAATCTCTGGCGGGGAACAACCATCTTCAGTAATGTGGATCTTAACAGTGGATATTGGTAGGTGGCAATGGACCCTGCCAGCCAGGACAAGACTGCCTTCGTCACTCTTGCTTTGTACTCCTTCAAAGTCATGCCTTTTGGTTTGAATTATCTTCCAGCTACCTCGCAAAGGCTGATGGAGACTGTCCTGGGAGACCTGAGGGGAAAGAGTTGTCTTGTGTATCTGGATGACATCATGATCTACTCCTGTCTTTGCTCATCTACAAGACATACAGTCCATCTTCGACAGTCTAAAGGCTGCTGGTTTGACCCTGATCTTGAAGAAGTGTAATTTCAGCTTGACAGAATTTAAGTTCCTTGGTCATGTGGTCAATGCAGAAAGTATCCATGCAGATCCAGCCAAAGTTGCAGGAGTTCCCAGTTCACACCTCCCTGAAGGCTGTTCAGCGCTTTCAGGATGGTACCACTGGTTTGTGCCTAACTTTTCAAAGGTCACCGAATCACTGAACCACCTAAATTTCAAGTGAATTCCTGCATGCCAGAGAACCATTCCTCCAGTGTTTGGACATCCTAACCTGAATGTTCATTTCATGGTGTATACAGATACAAGTCAAACAGGACTAAGAGCAGTCTAAGTTCAACAAACAGGGCCTGGAACAAAATCCTTAATTCCGCAGTGAAAAATTATTCAATGACTGAATGAGAGCGCCTAGGCTCTGTGGTCTAGGCTCTGGAGAAATGGAGCTACTACTTGGAGCTGAAGGTCTTGCTACACTGCAGTAGGTTTTGGCGTCAGGCAAGACCAACAGCCGTCTCGTTCGCTGGTTTATCAGACTCCTGAGGTTTGACTTCATCATTGAGTGCTGCAAAGAAAAACTGAATGTTGTACCATATGCCCTCTCTTCGATTACAAAGGCCGCAACTGTCTGTCCTCCATGGTGCAGCACTTACACCACCGCCAAGGGTCAGAATGACTCTTTCCCTCTGGATGATAAAAGTGTGTGGAGAGCACAGCAGAGTGTTTCCACCATCATTGAGATCCACAAGAGTCTGCCTGAGGAAGACTCCAAGAGCTGTTTCAGTGAGAAGTTCAGCGTAGTTCAGGATAAAGTGTATCGGAAAACTCCAAGAGGAGAGGGAACACATAGCACCCATTACAGTGTCTACATCGCTTCTACGGTATGTTGACTGATCAGATGATCCAAGCTTATCGTGACCATGAGTGGCCATCTTGGAGTCTTCATAACCTACCAAAGATTAAAGGAGGTGGGCGGATACCAATAAGTTTGTACAGCAGTGTGATATCTGCCAGAAATACAAACCAGACATTGGCAGACCTGCCAGAAAACTGCAGCTGACCATTGTGAACCATCCGACTGAAATGCTAAGAATTTACCTCATGGAGTATTTCCCCTCAAGCTGGGGGACCCAGAATTAATTATTATTGGTGGTAGTAGACTACTACACACAATGGATTCGGAATTCTGGATCATAAACTGAGTCTCTCTGACCGAGGTCCGATCTCAGGAATCTACCAAGAGATCTGTACCTACTGAGGTGTAGTTGCCAAACTGACCACGGCCTAGTGAACTAATTGGTCTCTCTGGAGGACACTGGGGAGGACGCTGCATGCTATTAATCTAAAGCCCTGCTATCCCACGGCAAAGGAGCTGGATTGCCGGCAAAAGCAACGCCTGCAGGAACTCTTCTTGGAAGACTGATGACGAGGACTACCCTGGTTTTGCGTAGTATGAACCTAACCTGCCAAAGCCGGCATCACTCTGTTTCTATAGGCTTTGCTTTTCCATGGGGGGAGGAGTGTGGCGAAATCCTGCACAGAGCCTTCACCGTGCGCTGCCACTTTTAAGAGCGCTCCAGCTGTCAGGAAGAAGAAAGTTAAAATGGCTATGTCAAATCAAATGTATTGGTCACATACACACATTTATCAGATGTTATTGCGGGTGTTGTGAAATGCTTCTGTTCCCAGCTCCAACTGTGCAGTAATATCTAGCAATTCACAACAATACACAAATCTAAAAGTAAAAGAATGGAATTAAGAAGTATATAAATATTAGGACTATCAATGTCGAGTGGCATTGACTGAATACAGTACAATAGAATACAGTATACACATATGAGATGAGTAAAGCATTATGTAAACATTATTAAAGTGACTAGTGTTCCATTATTAAAGTGGCCAGTGATTCCATGTCTATGCATATAGGGCGGCAGCCTCGAGTAGCCGACTAGTGATGGCTATTTAACAGTCTATTTAACTGGACTTGAGATAGAAGCTGTTTTTCAGTCTCTCGGCCCCAGCGTTGATGCACCTGTACTGACCTCGCCTTTTGGATGAAAGCGGGGTGAATAGGCCGTGACTTGGGTGGTTGATGTCCTTGATGATCTTTTTTGCCTTCCTGTGACATTGGGTGCTGTAGGTGTCCTTTTAAAAATTAAAAATTAAAATAATAATCTCCCCATTTTTGTGGTATCCAATTGGTAGTAGTTACAGTCTTGTCTCATCGCTGCAAGTCCCGTACGGACTCGGGAGAGGTGATGGTCGAGAGCCATGCGTCCTCCGAAACACAACCCAACCAAGCCGCACTGCTTCTTGACACAATGCCCATCAAACCCAGAAGCCAGCCACACCAATGTGTCGGAGGAAACACTGGCGACCTAGTCAGCGTGCACTGCGCCCGGCCCGCCACAGGAGTCACTAGTGCGCGATGAGAGAAGATATGCTAAACCCTGCCTAACCCGGACGATGCTGGGCCAATTGTGTGCCGCCCCATGGGCCTCCCGGTCGCGGCCGGCTGCGACAGAGCCTGGACTCGAACCCAGAATCTCTGGTGGCACAGCTAGCACTGCGATGCAGTTCCTTAGAACACTGCGCTACCCGGGAGGCCCTGCTCTAGGTGTCCTTGAGGGCAGGCAGTATGCCCGCTGTGATTTCTTGGGCCGTACCACCCTCTGGAGAGCCCTGCAGTTGCGGGCGATGTTTTTGCCGTACCAGGCGGTGATAGAGCCCTACAAGATGCTTTCAATTGTGCATCTTTAAACGTTTCTGAGGGTCTTAGTGGCCAAGCTGAATTTTTTTCAGCCTCCTGAGGTTGAAGAGGCGCTGTTGTGCCTTCTTCACCACACCAGCTGTGTGGGTGGACCAATTCAGATTGTCAGTGATGTGTACGCCAAGGAACTTGAAGTTTTCCACCTTCTCCACTGTGGTTCCATCGATGTGGATAGGGTCGTGCTCCCTCTACTGTTTCCTGTAGTCCACGATCAATTTTGTTGACGTTGAGGAAGAGGTTATTTTCCTGCCACCACTCCTTATGGTCCCTCATTTCCTCCCTGTTTCTTATGGTCCCTCATTTCCTCCATTTCCTCCCTCATTTCCTAATTTCCTAATTTCCTTCCTCCCTGGCTGTCTCGTCATTGTTGGTAATCTGGCCTACTACTGTTGTGTCATCTGCAAACTGATGATTGAGTTGTAGGCATTCGTGGCCACTCAGTCATGGGTGAACAGGGAACAGGGGGTGGGGGGGCTGAGCATGCACCCTTGTGGGGCCCCTGTGTTGAGGATCAGCAACGTGGAGATGTTTCCTACCTTCACCACCCGGGGGTGGACCGTCAGGAAGTCCGGACCCAGTTGCACAGGGCAGGGTTTAGACCCAGGGCCCCGAGCTTAATGATGAGCTTGGAGGGTACTATGGTGTTGATGGCTAAGCTATAGCCAATGAACAGCATTCTGATGTAGGTATTCCTCTTGTCCAGATGGGATAGGGCAGTGCGATGGCGATTGCATTGTCTGTGGATCTATTGGGGTGGTAAGCAAATTGAAGTAGGTCTAGGGTGTCAGATAAGGTAGAGGTGATATGATCCTTAACTGTCCTCTCAAAGCACTTCATGATGACAGAAGTGAGTGCTAGGGGGCAATATTTAGTTCAGTTACCTTTGCTTCCTTGGGTACAGGAACAATGGTGGCCATCTTGAACCATTTGTGTGTTTGTGTGTGTGTGTGTGAAAGCTCTTGGTCGGTGTGGCAGTTTTCAATGTGTGTGCAACTCATTGCAGAAGCCGTGGCCATTTTCAGCATGCTTAGCTTATATAAAAGTTCTAAGTTAGCTCGCCTGTGTCATCGCTTGCCTCCTGACGTGTTTGGAACCTGTTGTAGTCGTTCTGCCCTTTCATCTCCTGGATTACTAGCAACATTGTTGTGAAGCTTTGTAAAAAAACAGCTATGAGCCTGGAGTAGGCCTATAACAGTTACCCCTCCCAACCCCACCCCCTCTCTCTTTCTTTCTCTTTTTCTCTCGTGCCAGTGGCTTCCACTTTACCAGTTAGCTGGTCTTCACTGGCTATCTGGTAAACAGGCTACACTCTAGGCCAGGGATGGAGAACTGCTCGGGTGTATGGATGTGGGTATGCAGACCCGCGAGCAACTGCAGCCCCTCATGATGAGTTCAGATTCCCACCCACATCAAAATGGGTCATCCCCTGAGATAGGTAGTCTCTTCTGCTGGTGCGCGTGTGCGCGTGCCTGTGCGTATCTAGTAGCAGTACTCTTTCTCCTACTCTTTTCATATTGACAGTGTAAATACCTGCCTGGTGCCCGAACAATACATCTTTATCTTTACAACACCACTACAAAGTCACACCTATTGTTGGGAGGATTGAGGGCACTAAGAATAATCTTACTCTGTGTAGTTTACAACATTTTCCCATTTCCAAGGTCATAATTAGTATTGTATTTTTTAAATCTCAAATAACATTTAGTCTTGGAATGGTGCCACCCTCCAACCAATAAACTACATTACCCAGTGGTATGTGGATCCTGTGCTGTCCAAGCTTAAGTAGGGGGGCTCAACCTCTGGCGAAAGAAATTCAGGGGGCTCAGAACTATGCACATATCTCCCTCTGGTCTCTGATTGAGTCTTGTGAATGTCCCAAGTGTAGCAGAAGTTGTCTCTACCAGTCTTGATCCTCTCTGTGGCTCTCTTATTGTCTCTGGCAGGGCAGCTGTGCTGAGATTTAGATATCATCATTCAGACAGGCAGAGAGGACATCAAGACGTTTCCTCCAGGGAGTCTGGAGAGCACAAAAGCCTGAATGTGAGATGTGTTTGTCAGTCACAATTTGATAAAGAGTCCATATCTTAGTGACAGGGAAATGTCTCCCAAATGAGCTTTGTGCTCACTTGCTCCCCTGACTGGCTGAATTACAGTTTGGACAGGTGATATATTTTCCTTCCTGTATTCTCTTGTTTCACTGAGCATTGGCCTTGGATTATACTGTATGAGAGAGAACAGCAAGTCCAAATAGAAAAGTATCTTAAGTAAACAGAAATGTTTGGGTGGCCTGAACTGTGAAGATAATTTATTATTTTGAAATCTATACATTTCACTGCTAGGTTGCATTTTCTGTGTACTATCAAATAGATGGAGTTCCACTTATACGGTATGCCTAAATGTTGTACTTGTACACAGCGGCCAGTGTAGAACAGCTCATTGATTGCAATAGGTACATTTCAACTGCAGCTGACTGAAACACAATGGTTGCAGTGTAGACATGCTGATCCAGTGTAGATATAGTGCTCCAGTGTTGATATGCTGCTCCTGTGTTGATATGCTGCTCCAGTGTAGATATAGTTCTCCAGTGTTGATATGCTGCTCCTGTGTTGATATGCTGCTCCAGTGTAGATATGCTGCTCCAGTGTTGATTTGCTGCTCCACTGTAGATATACTGCTCCACTGTAGATTTGCTGCTCCAGTGTAGATCTACCGCTCCAGTGTTGATATACTGCTCCAGTGTAGTTATACTGCTCCAGTGTTGATATGCTGTTCCAGTGTAGATATGCTTTTCCAGTGTAGATATACTGCTCCAGTGTTGATTTGCTGCTCCACTGTAGATATACTGCTCCAGTGTAGATATGCTGTTCCAGTGTTGATATGCTGCTCCTGTGTAGGTATACTGGTCCAGTGTAGATATACTGCTCCAGTGTAGATATGCTGCTCCGGTGTAGATATACTGCTACACAACTTGTTGTGCTGCTGCAGTGTTGATATACTGCTCCAGTGTTGATATACTGCTCCAGTGTTGATATACTGCTCCAGTGTTGATATGCTGCTCCAGAGTAGCTATACTGCTCCAGTGTAGCTATGCTACTCCAGTGTAGATATACTGCTCCAGTGTAGTTATACTGGTCCAGTGTTTTGATATGCTTCTCCAGTGCTGATATGCTGCTCCAGTGTAGATATGTTTTTCCAGTGATTATAAACTGCTCCAGTGTTGATTTGCTGCTCCAGTGTAGATATACTGCTCCAGTGTAGATATACTGCTCCAGTGTAGATATTCTGCTCCAGTGTTGATATGCTGCTCCAGTGTTGACAAGCAACTGCAGTGTAGATATACTGCTACATGTCTTTTTGCGCTGCTGCAGTGTAGATGTACTGCTCCAGTGTAGATGTACTGCTCCAGTGTGGATATACTGCTCCAGTGTTGATATGCTGCTCCAGTGTTGATATGCTGCTCCTGTGTTGATATACTGCTCCAGTGTAGATATACTGCTCCAGTGTTGATATACTGCTCCAGTGTTGATATGCTGCTCCTGTGTTGATATACTGCTCCTGTGTTGATATACTGCTCCAGTGTAGATATACTGCTCCAGTGTTGATATGCTGCTCCAGTGTAGATATACTGCTCCTGTGTTGATATACTGCTCCAGTGTTGATATACTGCTCCAGTGTTGATATACTGCTCCAGTGTTGATATGCTGCTCCTGTGTTGATATACTGCTCCAGTGTAGATATGCTGCTCCAGTGTAGATATACTGCTCCAGTGTTGATATGCTGCTCCAGTGTAGATATACTTCTCCAGTGTTGATATGCTGCTCCAGTGTTGATATGCTGCTCCAGTGTAGATATGCTGCTCCAGTGTAGATATACTGCTCCAGTGTTGATATGCTGCTCCAGTGTAGATATACTTCTCCAGTGTTGATATGCTGCTCCAGTGTTGATATGCTGCTCCAGTATTGATATGCTGCTCCAGTATTGATATGCTGCTCCAGTGTAGATTTTCGGCTCATGTTGATAGACTGCTACAGTGTTGATATGCTGCTCCAGTGTAGATGTACTGATACACTTTTTGTTGCACTGCTCCAGTGTAGATGTACTGCTCCAGTGTAAATATACTTCTCCAGTGTTGATATGCTGCTCCAGTGTTGATATGCTGCTCCAGTGTAGTTATGCTTCTCCAGTGTAGTTATGCTTCTCCAGTGTAGATATGCTGCTTCAGTGTAGTTATACTGCTCCAGTGTAAATATACTTCTCCAGTGTTGATATGCTGCTCCAGTGTTGATATGCTGTTCCATTGTAGAGATACTGCTCCAGTGTAGATATGCTGCTCCAGTGTAGATGTACTGCTCCAGTGTAAATATACTTCTCCAGTGTTGATATGCTGCTCCAGTGTTGATATGCTGTTCCATTGTAGAGATACTGCTCCAGTGTTGATATGCTGCTCCAGTGTCGATATGCTGCTCCAATGTAGACATGCTGCTCGTGCTAGAGGATGGAGCTACCGGTTGAAAAGAAGGGTGGGCATCTCTCCAAACTCTAATCATGTAGCTAAGCAAACAAATCCAAAGCAAACGACTCTGATCTAAGCAAGCCAATTTTGCAATTTAGATGAACTATAAGTCAAGTTTGCACTAGTTGTATAAACTGACTTTTTTATTTGGAACTAATTCTTCTTTGGTTATTGTATCAAATGTTTCTGCTTAAGGCTATTTTGCCCAGTATAATCAGCCAGAGACTGTCAGGAGAGTGGCTCGTCAGATGAGAATCCAAATCAATTTGTCCGTTGGGGATGGACTGATTCGTTATTGTTTGTGTGATTAAAAAGTGGACTGTTCAAGTGACTGACAAGGCAGCTGGGGGCATTACACAGAGATTTGGGATCGTATCCCTGCGTTGGATGACTATTCCCATCCAGCAGCCTCAAAGGCCCTAGTCATCCATCATTAGGAATTTCATATTGCTTCTTGATGTGGGATGTGTGTTGCAAGGAGGCCGCAGAAACCATCAGAATCTGGCTCTATTCCGCTGCTGGGAAAGCGTGCTTGGCCATTGTTATCATCAACAATTGTTGTCTTTCTTAAGTTTGGTAGCCTGATTATATAAGAATGTATACGAGGGAGGGGGAGGTACACCCCGGTGGTGTCAACATTGGGTAAGATCAAATACACACATGGTTCTGTTGCCAAGGACAGCCCTTTAAGCACATTCCACTGTAGACTCAATCCCGGGTTTTAAATGTCTCTGTATTTCCTTTTAAACAATCAAGGAAACAACATAGAGTATTAACATGTGTATCCACTTAATCTGGCCAACTGAAGAAACACAGTTCTTTGATACTGTGCACTAGTCAATCAATCAAATGTATTTATAAAGCCCTTCTTACATCAGCTGATATCTCAGTGCTGTACAGAAACCCAGCCTAAAACCCCAAACAGCAAGCAATACAGGTGTAGAAGCACGGTGGCTAGGAAAAACTCCCTAGAAAGGCCAGAACCTAGGAAGAAACCTAGAGAGGAACCAGGCTATGAGGGGTGGCAAGTCCTCTTCTGGCTGTGCCTGGTGGAGATTATAACAGAACATGGCCAAGAGGTTCAAATGTTCATAGATGACCAGCAGGGTCAGATAATAATAATCACAGTGGTGTTAATGGGATTTATATGTTTAAATTAATGATTAGAATACTCCACCCTGAAACCATATAATTGTATGAAATTGAGTAGTCAGTAAAATTATTATTAATGTGTGTAGTTTTAGTCAGTAAAAGTACAATTGATGATGTCTGTAGTTTTAGTCAGAATTAGGGTAAAACAATATATCTGTACAATATATTGTTTATAGTATCTTAAACACAGACTGTCTGAGCAAAATTCGGTGCCGACCTGACTAGAGATTGGGAGAGGACAGGGAGTACGTCTCAAGGGCCCAAGCTCTCCCTAATCTGTCGGCTGGGTAGTGAGACAGTATGTGCATACGATACCTAATGTTTCTGTGGAAGTATGTGCACAGCTATAAAATGGATGTCTTTGTATTCTTGACTATAGAACGTTCTCTGAATAAATTCTCATGACAAGTGGTTGTCGAGGGTGCAACAAGTCAGCACCTCAGGAGTAAATGTCAGTTGGCTTTTCATAGCCAATCATTCAGAGTATCTCTACCGCACCTGCTGTCTCTGGAGAGTTGAAAACATCAGGTCTGGGACAAGGTAGCACGTCCGGTGAACAGGTCAGGGTTCCATAGCCACAAGCAGAACAGTTGAAACTGGAGCAGCAGCACAATCAGGTGGACTGGGGACAGCAAGGAGTCATCAGGCCTGAGTAGTCCTGAGGCATGGTCCTAGGGCTCAGGTCCTCCTCCGAGAGAGAGAGAGAGAATTAGAGAGAGCATTCTTAAATTCACACAGGACACGGGATAAGACAGGAGAAATACTCCAGATATAACAGACTGACCCTAGCCGCCGACACAAACTATTGCAGCATAAATACTGGAGGCTGAGACAGGAGGGGTCAGGATACACTGTGGCCTCTGTCCGACGATATAATAAATGAGTGTATTTGCCAAGACACAACTTCCAACGAAAATTAGTGTTTTGTGTCAATTGCTCTTACATATGCTCTGGCATCCTTTTCAATCTGACAGGTTATTTTATTTTGCGCATATTTATTTTTATTAAATGCTTAACGACAGTATATGTTCATGGAAATATGTTCAGAACTGCAGTAGTTTCAATTCAAATGTAAACAGCCCTTGTTATTTGTTAATATACAATGTGTATCATAAAGCATTATAATGGATGCTATCACATTGTATCACTCTCATAGAAAGTGTTACCAAAACCAGTTCCTACTAAGCACACCTGTTGGCATTTATTTCACTACAATATAATTACAATTCATAATTTCTAATGTTAGCCTCACTACTCACTAGCCACCCTATCGTATGATAAAATACAATAAAAAATGCTCAGAACTGCACTACTTAGTACGTCAAAATAAAACAAGGGGCAAGCCATGCCAGTTAGTCATGAAAACATTATAACACATATTTGTTTAATCAACAGGTATTCTGTTTGAAGCTTAATTGAAGATAGCTGTTGAGTTTTCCACACACTTAGAAATGAGGGTTCTTCAAGGCTTCTTTGGTAAGGGTGATGGTTCTATGTGGGACCATAATGACTCAAAGAATACTTTAAGCCCTTGAATGGTTCTTTAAAGTTCAGAAAAGGGTTATTTCTTCTTTTAGTGATAATAAAAATGTAGGGGCAATGGCTCATTTAGAATCCTTTTGGGGCGTGGTTTGGTCACAGCTCTTTTTGTGTAACTGTGAGTGAGTGTGTCATTCCAGTTGATCTAATATGTTGTGTTATGCTATTATATGTTAAAAATGACTATGGCCAGCAATGGTGACATGTGAAAGACTCACATATGGCCTTGACAACTGTTGCCTAAATCAGTGGTTCTCAATTCTCTCCTCAGGGACCCCCAGCCATTCCAGAGCTAGCAGATCGGATTCAACTTGTCAGTTAACACAACAATAACACCTAAGGAATTTTAACAATATATATATATAAACTAACCAGAATAGAAAAAAACTTTATGGTTCTTCTAAAGGATCTACAAAGAACTGAGATTGATGAAGGTTCTTCGTTCTCTTGAGGAACCACTCTTCAAAAAGGTTCTATAAAGAAGTTTTTTTTTTTGGTCCCAAAAAGGATTTTAACCATAGACAAACCCTTTTTTGGTGCTGTATAGAACCTTTATAGAACTTTATAGTTTATACACGTTCCATTTAGAACCTCGTGAGCATAGTTATTTATAGAACCTCAACAAAAAGGGATCCGCTATGGTTACAAGCCAAAGAACCCCTATTTGGCATTATATAGAAAAAATGTTTTGTGTTCAGTCCAGCCCCTTTTCCCCATATTACCGTGTGAAGGAATAAATTCCTAGTAAACGGTAAATTCTCTGCCTTTTGTCGTCCTTACTTGCACCTACAGTCCCATACCTCTTTCACACCACGGGGAGTTGAGTTGTAGCAGGGTGTTGCGTTCCCTCTTCCTAGAGGCGTGTGTAACAGTGTAACCTAAATTGTTTCCTTGAAGAAAGAAAATGTGTGCGGTCCATAGAGTTAGTAATTGGCCAAAATGATTAATATGTCTGCAGCCAATTGCTCAGAATAGTGGGTTTGTGCATTTCAAATGAGCCATCTCATTGGTTTTGACTCAAATGAGTGCCTTGCTGGAAGAGCCGGCTTCTGTCAACACATCCCAAAATACCGTGGAGTGGGTTTGATCTATCTGGAGGCTGGGATTCAAGCAAGCCTAGTCTATGTACTGAACCTACCAGGAACCTACCAGGATGGGTTTGGTTTGTAAATAGGGACCAGAATGTCTCCGTGGGAAAGAGCCCATTGGTATCCATACTGGCATCGAAAAGGTACTCGGACTAAACATCACACACAGTCTAGTCCACAACAACTGGCTAATGGCAACCCCTTCACCTGATGAATCCCCTGGCACCGTGCTGTACCTGGTTTCAGGGCAACTTTTTGCATTACGACACCCAGGAAGACATGCTCAGCAGTGGGCAATATGAGAACTCCATCTACAGTACATTAAAGATTAAATTGTTTGCATCTCCATCAGCATCCTCATAAATGCATTCATTACATGTGTTTATTCGTTTTCCTCATTGGCCATAAACATTTGATACCCGCTTTCGTGCTTCATTTACGACCACGCCACCATCTTTATTGTCGAGTGTCATAACAGTTGGAGAAGTTGCCAGGGAAATGGTGAGCAGACTTCTAGAGAGGAGTCTGTCTGTGTGGCGATAGATATAATCCTTTCTCTCTCCCCCTTCTCCCACATCTCCACTCCCCTAATTATAAGCGATCCCCTTCAAGGCTGTGAACCCATGCAGAGAACCAGTGGGCCTTCATGCCTGTTGACTTCAGAGGGCTCTGATGTCACAATGAAGGGACTGGGGCTTTGGTATGGCCCTGGGAATTTCATGCTATTTATGTTTCAAATATAGTAAGACGGTCAGCTGGCAAGTACTGTAGAAACCAGAGTTTTATGGCCTCTGGCCTGGGGTTTACCAGCCACCGCCATGGCAGAGATGCAGCGGCAGCAGTTCCCCAGGCCCCTTGAACCTTTTTCACACCGTATAATCCACAGGCACAGCTAAAATTCTGCTAGTCTCTCAGAGTACAATAGGATCCCGGGTGGTAAACCACTTACACTTTGAAAGGAATGCAAATCGTTAATTGATCTATTCACACAGCGAACGCATATGTCGGAGATCACATATGAACTCCCGCTTGTCCCATTTATAATGGATGTCACTCAGGACTGCCATTGTCAGTGGGAGAATTCATGAAAAGAGTTTATGATTATGAAATATTTTTTCAACGCTGTAGAATAATGTTTCTGTCTACTGTACACGCACAGTGGAAAGATACCAAAGGTCCAGAAAATATCATATATTTTAAGAGAAAACATTCTCATAGTTCATGCAGTCTTGGACAGATGTGTAGTGGCAGTTACAGTACACGATCTCAAGAAACAAAGGACCATTAGAGAGATGCTCATGGAAGATATAGCACAGGAAGGAATGAACATAAACTTGTTTTTGAGAGGAACTAAAGTCCTACTGTAGGCTACATACCCGAGACACATGGTCAATGTCTGTCTGCGTACATTTCAAGCTGGTTGTTAGATGTCAGAACAATAGCTGAAACAAAGGCTAAGTTATTTTCTGTTCTACCTTAACTATGTCATGTATTCTGCCGCCAGTTGAGGCAGTTTAAATCAATTGGAATATATGGCATTCTGGCATGATTCCAGGAGGAAATCTTCAACTCACAACCTCACTTGACAGGGGTACAAATGTATTATTTGCTTTACGATATCCCCAAATCAGTTCAGAATGCCTCAGCCTCAGAATGCCTCAGCAGCTACAAGAAAGGGGGGCAAAGACATATGAGAAGCGTCTGTTAAGCAGCGTTCTCCACGTGGAACATACATTCTGGGGATCCAGAGAAGGACATGGCTAGATTGGGACCATACGCTATTATAAAGAGCAGTTTTCTCCTTTCTTTATCGTTAGAGTGGCAGACTAACGTACCTTTTTGACCTCTAAAGCAGAAATATATCTGTGCTTCTGCACTCGCTGTTTAGCTTTGGAATTGATCCAACAATGTTTACTATACAGCATAATCACAAAGACAATCACGTATTTTCTGTGACGTTGTATGGTTCTCTATGACAACGCCCATTTCATATCTTCCAATAGTCAACTTTTAACATGATTTTGAAAGAGGATCAAGACAATCCAGTCCATCATAGAGCACAGGTTAATCCCACAGCACTTGGCTAGGGTACTCTTGGTAATAACACTTGTGACTACAACGTATTCCTGTTACAGAGTTGATTTATGACAGATTTATTCAGGAGGACCATTTAAGGATTCTACGTTAATTTAGCATCTAAACAATACTGAACAGAATGAACAGAATGATGAACCACAAGTACTGTACCTTGTGTGATACTTGCTTACGAAAATATTTTATCGGAAGAAAATGACAATCCAGCTAAATGCAATTCTCATCCTCTGAGCAATAACAAGATTAACTGATGGATAGGCCTTTTGGGACAACAGCTCTATCTAGACAATTATAGACTGTCTCTCCCCCAAGGGTTCCTCAAACTTGGTGTCGGATGACAATTTCATTAGCCAAGAGTAGAGGGGGATAGGAGAAATTACAGGACATTATTACACGTTACTGCCTGAAAGATCCGACTCGTCATACAAAGCTTGACAAGCTATGACAGATGTATTAAGAAGCGTAAGACTTACAGAAAATTTTTACTGCGACATTAAGATTCTCTGATCATTTTTTGGTGCTCTTTTTAATGTCCTCTTCATAACATTGGGGGAGGAAGACCCGTCACATGTGATTGTAAATTATGACTTTCTACTCTTTCTCTTTGAAAGTTTTCTATTACTTCAATATTTGCTGTTATGTAATATCCCAAATCACATTTACTTCGCTGTTGTCCTAAATACTTCTTTCATTCTTGAATTACCTTTAATTCTGAAAATGAAGACTGAAATTATTGCAAACCCACGGCAACCCACGGCAATGTTTGATCTAGCACGCATGAGAAAGGCCTAAATAATTGATGAAAGCTTGATAAAGGTGATAATCAGCTTTGGCATGCGGAATGAAAATTAGCATATCCTGTGGAGTTCACAGAAATGGGGAAAGCAAATCTAATGAAGGAAAAATAAAAACAGATCCCAAACAGATGCTCTGGTAAGAAGGCACACAACCACAGCTATTTGTAATTTATTCTTTATTTTTTTCTGCCAGGAAATGTGCATTTCACTCAGCTGTCAGCAGACGCTGAGATGTTGATAGGGGATTTGCAGAACACTTAAGTCCAATATTTACTGGGATTCTGGCAAGGCTGGGCTGTATCCTGGCAACCACCTCATTGGGTCAAAAGATTTGAGAAGCAATCACATTGATGTGATGCGGCACTGAGGTTCTGACAGGTTTGACGTACAAAATTTAAGGAGTTTTAAGTGTGGTTTAATTTACATGTCCTTTTATGGGGGAGTAGACAGAAATGACCTTGTGTCTGATTCCTAGTCTCTCATCAGAGGTAACTTTGCATCAAGCTTGCATCAAAAGAAATATAAACATTTTGAAAGATTAAAGAAAAGGTCAGGGTTCATGCACACAATAGGAATATATTAATGCAAGATTATTCCATATCCTAAAAACTGCCAGGCACACAACAAATCACAAAACAGCGGACTGACATGTGTCTGGCTTTAACTTCCAGTTCTCTTACATATTTTCAGAGCGTTAGCACAAGTGAAAAATATATTGACATAGTACAATCTAGAACTGATTAATAATAATAATTAAATAATTAAATAATAGATTAGCAAAACACTTGGTCATACAGCAAACTTCTTTCGGTCTCAAGTCAAGCACTTGTTGCCTGCCAATTTGTCTTTGCTTCAACCTCACCTAGAGCCTAAATCGACAAGAGACTGACCGGAAGAAGTTCAAAGAAGTCCTCTGGCTCTTGAATCTAATGCTCTGCGTTTTGTGAACCCCCACCAGAACAGTCCATATCCGATGGACAGCACTCCCAACAAGGTGTCCTGACAAGGACCCAGAGCAGGTGGTGAAAGAGAGATCTCACGCTCCAGACTCCAACTAACCATTCCCTTGATTCATTCACTTTCACAATAACTGCCAGGTCCTAGTCTGAGTTGCCGCAAAACACATTAATGAATGCCAGTTGTTTCACAATCAAAGACTTCACGTTTGGCTGTAGATCAATCAAATGCGAAATGGCTCAGCAGCAAGGGATGTTCCCTGCTCAATCATTTTGTTTTTCTTCCTTCTCTGGATCTTATAAAAATGAGCCTGGTAATGGCTTTAGGATTCCATGTTTTAGTATTCATCACTTTGTTTTATAAGGGATGATTCCATGATGGGACAGGGGACATGGCACAGAGAGAGGTCATGCTCTTGCTAAGTTTGTTCAGTCAAACATTTTGAACAACCACATCAATGTGAAGACTCAGTGACAACATTCCCATCGCAATAGGACAAATTAATCAAATGTTTGCATAAAACCCTTTTTTTAAGTGACATGTAAATAGGAGTGGTATTCGAGAGACTTCAATAATTATTCTTATTGTAAAATACACAAAGCAAGCTCTTGCATGCATACTCAATATTTTTCTTGACCCCCAAGTTCAAGCATGAGAAGAACTAGTGAAGACAAATACCTCACTAACAACTGCGTAATGTTGCTGAGTGATACTTGTATACTTCAAACATTCTCCAGGAAAATCCTGCCATTCTTAAACGTATCAATTTCAGGCCTCTTTCAACAGCTAGCGTGAGCCAAATGTTTTAATAGCCTAGAAAAGACAGAATACTTAGAGAGGGAGGTGCATTCTCAGCTCCTCAGCATATACCACAATAACGTTCACCTCGATAGGGCCCATGTCATTCTCCATGTCTTCCATTAAACTTTGCAGTTCATTGAAACAGAGTGCAGGCATGTGGTTCCCATCAACCGCTGATGACTTTATCAAGAGCAAACTGAGGCCAGTCATCTGACTAAATATCTTTTGAGTTCCTGTGATGCTAAAGAAATCAAAAAATCTATGCCAATGTTTCAAACTTTAAAACAGTTTGGTAGCCTCCTCAACAAATAAACTGTGTTTTGACAACTAGGTCTACACTTCCAACTACCTCATCATTGTCTATCAATAATGTGTGTGGCTTACTGATTATTTTAAACCATATTAAAGCAGCACAAGGTAGAACATTCATTCAGGAATGAAATAACCCCGTAACTTTCCGCCTGACCCAGTCCACTTCAAGATTACTCTGCAGTCCAAAAATTATAATTTGGTAATTTTAACTGTATTTGAATGCCATTTTCTAAAATGAACAGTGAATGTGGTTTGCTGCCAAAATATATGGTTCTGTCCACAGTGATAACTCTGGGAAACATGAAACAGGCAGGCTAATAATAACCTAGGGAATGCCCAATAGGAGACTCACCCCATAAGGTACATTTTCCACAGAGTGCAAATCATTTTTTTTTAATAGAAAGGATATAAAGGATATTATATTAAACCCTTGTCAAAGACCATGGAAGTTGGAACATCCTTCCTCTTTCAACTGAACATTCTACAACCAAAGGATACACAGAGGACAGGCGAATGATTACATTCTGAAAAATGTAAAGGTAATTAGGCCTACAGCACACTAGAGGAGCAGTTATTTCCAATGACATGATGGAAGTATTTCCAATTAAGAACATTACCACAAGCATTATGTGGTCAATACCTTCAAATTAGGTACACAATCACTTCTTGTCGTTCCCCATTTGACAGTAAAGTCAGTCATGCTTGATCATTCTCAAATGGCTGTGTGGGCAGCAGTTTATCGATAGCAGCAAATTCAATGTTGATTAGAGTCTGTGTCCATCACTGAGGGATTGTCACAACTAGGCAGCATAGGGTCAGGTTCCGGTCCCATAGGTCATGTTCCGGTCCCTTAGGGTCAGGTTCCGGTCCCATAGGGTCAGGTTCCGGTCCCATAGGGTTAGGTTCAAGTCCCATAGGGTCAGGTTCCGGTCCCATAGGGTTAGGTTCGGGTCCCATAGGGTCAGGTTCTGGTCCCATAGGGTCAGGTTCCGGTCCCATAGGGTTAGGTTCAAGTCCCATAGGGTCAGGTTCCGGTCCCATAGGGTTAGGTTCGGGTCCCATAGGGTCAGGTTCCGGTCCCATAGTGTTAGGTTCCGGTCTCATAAAGTCAGGTTCCAGTCGCATGACAGTGTTTGACATACTGTATACTGAAAATTGGATGGCATGTCCTTTTTCCGAAAAGCAATCCATTTTGACACTTACCAATTAACTGTCGCAGGTTTTCCAAGTTGCATTTCTTACAACAAATTATGTAAATACCTCAATGAATATTAAAAAAATATATATATCTGTTAAGTGTGGCATAAGTGTTATCATACTACCCTGCATCCCTACCCTGGCTTTCATCTCAAGCTTGGCAGTGTTGAACATGCTCGGTTTGTGGATGGGAGAGCAGATGCTGCTGGAAACGGTTTCCAAGAGCCAGTGAGGGGGCTCTCCTTCTGAGATATGATAATAAGTTACCTCTGTTTCATATTCGAAGTCAAATAATTATTTAAAGTAATGAAAAGTGTGTTTGAATTAATAATATTGTGAGCATAGATTTGCTGGCACATAAAGGCCAAAGTGCAGACATACAACAGAGAGGTTAAGTAGGTCTTCTCAATCTGTGTCCTCAAAGAATGCTTTAATGGCCGCCCCACAATAACAATAGTAACTCTGTCACAGACGGTCCACTCTTTTATGGCACACTCCTCGGCATCACCATAGCAACGCTAACCCTTAAAGTCTTTTTGCAACCTGAGCCCAGTGCCAGATTTACTGGTGTTTTCAGCTTGTTACAGCAGATTTATCCTCACAATAAAAATAACAACAATCTGCAGAAGCCATTAGTAGAGTTTGAAAGAAAGCCTGGTCTGAAGAGTGCAAGCCTGGTCTGAAGAGTGCAAGCCTGGTCTGAAGAGTGCAAGCCTGGTCTGAAGAGTGCAAGCCTGGTCTGAAGAGTGCAAGCCTGGTCTGAAGAGTGCAAGCCTGGTCTGAAGAGTGCAAGCCTGGTCTGAAGAGTGAAAGCCTGGTCTGAAGAGTGCAAGCCTGGTCTGAAGAGTGCAAGCCTGGTCTGAAGAGTGCAAGCCTGGTCTGAAGAGTGCAAGCCTGGTCTGAAGAGTGAAAGCCTGGTCTGAAGAGTGAAAGCCTGGTCTGAAGAGTGCAAGCCTGGTCTGAAGAGTGAAAGCCTGGTCTGAAGAGTGAAAGCCTGGTCTGAAGAGTGAAAGCCTGGTCTGAAGAGTGAAAGCCTGGTCTGAAGAGTGCAAGCCTGGTCTGAAGAGTGAAAGCCTGGTCTGAAGAGTGCAAGCCTGGTCTGAAGAGTGCAAGCCTGGTCTGAAGAGTGAAAGCCTGGTCTGAAGAGTGAAAGCCTGGTCTGAAGAGTGAAAGCCTGGTCTGAAGAGTGAAAGCCTGGTCTGAAGAGTGCAAGCCTGGCTTGCAGTTTTCACATCGACATGAAAAAAAGTATAGAGGACATAGGGAAATATTCTGGTTTTGGTAATGTGTCACAACATTTATTTATTTTTATTGTTTTATTCTAGCAGGGCTTTTAGTGAGAGGAAAGTGAGCAGGGGATAGTGCAGACTGCTTCCGGTCAGGGTAAGCACAATGACATGTAACCATAAACACAAGCACATGACTTAATTGAACACACTTTTTTAAATTCTGGAATGAGTTCAAAGTGTAATACACCAGTTCTTATTGCATTAACTCGCAAATATTGTTTTGCTGAATCATATTCACCTCTCTTCAGATGTGCTGAGGCTTGGATATTCAAAACCAACAAATAACCAGAGGAACCCATGCTGCTACTCCTCCTTCCTTACTTCTCTAGATATTTCCATGTTGTTGGTGGGAATCTTCTCTAGCGAAAGTAGGGTGTCGTCAGCACTTGGATTAAGACGGATGACACTGGGCTAGCACACAGGAAAGATGGCGACGGGGAACTGGCAGGGGAGACGGGAGACGGCAGGGAAACTGGGCCGGCTCTGGTATTTTAAGCAGGACGTCTTCCTTCCCTCCTCCTTCCATTCACCACGGTTAGGAGGTTGCATGACCCACGGGGTTGACAGACCGGCCGGGCCCTTCTCCAGGGTAGGCCTGCAGTGCATCCCTAAGCAGGCTTGACCGACCGATAGTCACACACACCCCGGTCAAGTTCTGGGCAGGGGGATTTGAAGGGTGACAGCATAATCAATTTCCATGATTCATGATCAGCCCAAACGACTGGGCAGCTGAAACGGGAGAGGAGAGAGAGGTTAGGGGAAATGCAGACAACAGAGATAGGTTGGTGACTAGACAAACTGAAGAAGACACGGCTGTTAACTTTCTCTCCCCAGTTTCCCTCTAGAAATTCAGGAACTTGAGTTATAATTGTTGGTACTGTTGGTACTGTTTTCTTGTACAGTGGCTTCAAATAGTATTCATACTCCTTGACTTATTCTAAATGTTGTGTTTCAGCCTGAATTCAAAATGGATTAAAAGTATTTTTTCTCTCATCTACACACAATATCCCATAATGACAAAGGGAAACCATATTTTAGAAATGTTGGCAAATTGTATAGAACATTTAATTCAGAAATATCTCACCTACACAAGTATTCACACTCCTGAGTCACATTTGGCAGCTATTACAGCTGTGAGTCTTTCTGGGTAAGTCTCTAAGAGCTTTCCACACTTGGATTGTGAAATATTTTCCTATTATTCTTTTCAAATTTCTTCAAGCTCTGTCATATTGGTTGATGATCATAGCTAGACAACCATTCTCATGTCATACCATAGATGTTTAAGTACATTTAAGTCAAAACTGTAACTCGGCTACTCTGGAACATTCACTGTCTTCTTGGTAAGCAACTCCAATGTAGACTTGGCCTTGTGTTCAAGGTTATTGTCCTGCTGTGTAATGTAGTCTGTGTGTAGCTGGTGTAGAGGAGCCAGGCGCAGGACAGCAGATATGAGTAAATAAACATATTTTACACATAAACGGAGCGTATACATAAAAACAATCACTCACAAACAAACATGGGGGAACAGAGGGTTAAATAATGAACAAGTAATTTGGGGGTTTGAAACCAGGTGTGTAAGACAAAACAAATGGAAAATGAAAAGTGGATCGGCGATGGCTAGAAGGCCAGTGACGTCGACCAACGAACGCCGCCCGAACAAGGAGAGGGACCGACTTTGGCGGAAGTTGTGACATGCTGAAAGGTGAATTCAGCTCCTAGTGCCTGTGCTTCGATCTATTCCATTTATTTTTTATCCTGAAAAACTCCCCAGTCCTTAATGATTAAAAGCACACTCATAACATGATGCAGCCACTCATAACATGATGCAGCCACCACTATGCTTGAAAATATGGAGAGTGTTATTCAGTAATGTCTTGTGTTCTATTTTACCCAAACAAGACTTTCTACTCAGGACAAAAAGTGAATTGCTTTGACAATTTTTTTTGCAGTATTACTTGAGAGCCTTGTTGCAAACAGGATGCACATTTTGGAATATTTGTTTTCTTTTCAATATTTGTTTTCTTTTCACTCTGTCAATTAGTATTGTGGAGTAACTACAATGTTGATCCAGCCTCAGTTTTCTACTATCACAGCCATTAAACACTAACTGTTTTAAAGTCACCATTGGCCTCATTGTGAAATCCCTGCGCGGTTCCTTGAGTTAAGAAGGATGCCTGTATCTTTGTAGTGGCTGGGTGTGTTGAAACACCATCCAAAGTGTAATTAATAACTTCAACATGCTAAAAGGGATATTCATTGTATTGTTTTTTTAACAGTATGTGCTCTTCTTTGTGAGGCATTGGAATATATCGCTGGTCTTTGTAGTTGAAGCTGTGATTGAAATCCACTGCTAGACTAAGACCTTATAGATACACTACATGACCAAAAGTATGTGGACATCTGCTCGTCGAACATCTCATTCCAAAATCATGGGCATTAATATGGAGTTGGTCCCCCCTTTGCTGCTATAACAGCCTACGCTCTTGTGGGAAGGCTTTCCACTAGATGTTGGAACATTGCTGCGGGGAATTGTTTCCATTCAGCCACAAGAGCATTAGTGAGGTTGGGCACTGATGTTGGGAGATTTGGCCTGGCTTGCAGTCAGTGTTCCAATTCATCCCAAAGGTGTTCGATGGGGTTGATGTCAGGGCCCTGTGCAAGCCTGTCAAGTTCTTCTACACCGATCTCAGCAAACCATTTCTGTATGGAACTCACTTTTTGCACAGGGGCATTGTCATGCTGAAACAGGAAATGGCCTCCCTCAAACTGTTGCCACAAAGTTGGAAGCATAGAATCGTCTAGAATGTCATTGGATGCTGTAGCGTTAAGATTCCCTTTCATTGGAAACAAAGGGCCTAGCCCAAACCATGAAAAACAGCCCCAGCCCATTATTCCTCCTCCAATGGGGGGGGGGGGGGGCAAGCTTTACACCACTCCAGCCGACACTTGGCATTGCGCATAGTGATCTTAGGCTTGTGTGCAGCTGCCCGGCCATGGAAACCCATTTAATGTAGCTCCTGACAGTGAAATTGCTTCCAGAGGCAGTTTGGAACTTGGTAGTGAGTGTTGCAACCGAGGACAAACGAAGGCACGCGATTCAGCACCGTTCTGTGAGCTTGTGTGGCTTACCAATTGTGCGGCTGAGCTGTTGTTGCTCCTAGACGTTTCCACTTTACAATAACATAACTTACAGTTGACCAAAGCAGCTCTAGTAGGGCAGACATTTTATGAACTGACCTGTTCGAAAGGTGGCATTCTATGACGGTGCCACGTTGAAAGTCACAGAGCTCTTCAGTAAGGCCATTCTACTGCCAATGTTTGTCTTTCGAAATTGCATGGCTGTGGACTCGATTTTATACATCTGTCTGCAACATTTTAATCACTACCTAATCTCTGTATATATATATATATATATATATATATATATATATATATATATATATATATATATATATATATATATATATATAGTGTAATTGTATGTGTTGGGTACAGAGATGAGGTAGTCATTAAAATGTTTCAAATTAAAGCTGTAACACAACAAAATGTGGAAAAGGTCAATAGGTGTGAATACTTTCTGAAGGCACTTTATTTAATCATAATGCCAATGGTCAATGTAATTAACAAACCATTCTAAACAACTTTCGGATATCCTAGCATACTCTTTAAGGATCATTGTATGAAAACCCACACGTGGTTGGTTGTGGTATTTGGATCAAACTGGGTTGCGTATCCTAAATGGAGTGACTCTAGGCTAGTCGCCCAGACGTTTAAGTGATTTACCACCTGAGCAAATTTGGTTGCAGACTTCTAGTAAAAGAGCCGTCGTCTTCATACTGACGTGATGAGCTGTTCTTGAAATGCGACCATGTCACATTCTTTAAGAGCAGTTACAGATTTTATTTTTCATATCATCAAATTATTGGGCTAGTTAGTTCTATTGTTGGGGTAGGTTCTATGTGTTTTGTTTCTGACATAGCAATTTGTGTGTTGGGGGAAAGGCGGGTTCAAACTGCTATCCCCATGTCTGTTACAGGTTTACCCTTTGACTAATATTACAGTACAATAAATCCTGTGATATGCTGGGAGCAGGTGGGCTGCATAATGGACATTATGTGTGGGTCATACTATGAGTGTGTCTGTCTGTATAAGAGAGGAACAGGTGCGTATAAACCAGGCCACAGTGGGAGTTGCTCCTACTCTGAGAAAGGTAACTAATACTGTATCTACATAGCCCCATTGCTTAAAGCCTGTTCCCATGGCAAGTTCCCCTCTCCACTACAACATAGGCCACATATCACCGTTTTAAATCTCTGAAATAGTTAACAGGCTTTTAAAGCTTGTGAGGAGTTGAGGAGGTTGGAAAAAGTCTGCCAAGAAATGCTAACTGGAATCTTGAAAAAGTGAACAACAGTCAGGCCTTGGCTTTCAATCAAGTTAGGCCCGGTTTTTATTTCACGTGTGGTAAAGCTGGACATCTGAGTAGAGGACATAGTTGCCGTGAACCATGTTATCCTTGTAAAACTCAGGGTTTATAGTCTTTGCCTTGGGAAAATGTTCAGATTCATGTCAAGGAGCAGAACTCCTGGAAGAAGGGAATAAAGTTGTAGGCTCTGATAAATCGATCAAATGTGGAGGTGTACTATGGTTGACATTTAAGTTGACATTTCTCCTCTATAAGAATAACAATTGTGTATTGCTGTTTTATGATGAGCTTTTAATGTTTTCATACGTGGACTGGTTGTGAGAACGATTACATGTATTTTCTATAAATAAAACCAAAGAGATGTCAGTGTACTTACACGGTTTGACTGCTAAAGCAGCCATATTGGACACTATCTTTCAAAAACATGCTTGAAGATAAAATTGAAGGTAAAATTAGCCTTAATTACATAGGCCAGTGTAGCGCCGCAATCAGTTATGTTGGGTGTAAATGTAATAAACCAAAACTATATGTCACAGACTGATATGGGACCCAGTCGCTGAGCTATGTCACAGACCCATAAATGCTGCTCTTCCGCTGAGGAAATTGAATCCAAATGTCTCTTCCTCACTGGACTCTCAACGGGCTCACCACCACATTCCCCAGAATGCCCCACAACAAATTTATGGTCACAAAGCGAGAAACATCCAAGAGAATCATTTTTTTTACCAAAGGAATCCTGTAGTATTATATACCTCTAGCTAGGGACCATAATGCTGGCAATGTCCCTGAAAGGCCAGCCAGTAGCAAAGTGGCCATCCCAGCCAGACAATGACCCCTGCGTAGCCTGGTCCCTTAGAAAACATTTCAGCCAATTGAGTGATTGGCCATATGGCCTTCAGGCAGGCAGTGCCATCCATGAACCACTGCCGTGCCAGGCGTGGGCCGAAAGAGGTGTGGAGGGAGTGAAACATGGCACACCCCGTCACATAACCGCCCAAATACCCCGAAGAGATAAGTAGCACCCCCATACCCACTCGGGCCGCCCTCTCTAGCAGGTTCCACACTGGTTTGTTCCTTGTTAGTTTTCTGTTTCCTAAATGTTATGGGATTAACTGTTTTCTCAGTGGGAGAGGACTGTTTTGACATGGCTGGGTGGTTTTGCCTATTGTTTTGCCATAGCGCCAACACAATAACTAATCATTCCACTAAGCAGGATGGCTTGCCATTCCACTAAGCAGGATGCCTTATCATTCCACTAAGCAGGATGCCTTGCCATTCCACTAAGCAGGATGCCTTGCCATTCCACTAAGCAGGATGCCTTGCCATTCCACTAAGCAGGATGCCTTGCTGTTCCACTAAGCAGGATGCCTTGCCGTTCCACTAAGCAGGATGCCTTGCCGTTCCACTAAGCAGGATGGCTTGCCATTCCACTAAGCAGGATGCCTTATCATTCCACTAAGCAGGATGCCTTGCCATTCCACTAAGCAGGATGCCTTGCCATTCCACTAAGCAGGATAACTTGCTGTTCCACTAAGCAGGATGCCTTGCCGTTCCACTAAGCAGGATGCCTTGCCGTTCCACTAAGCAGGATGCCTTGCCGTTCCACTAAGCAGGATGCCTTGCCGTTCCACTAAGCAGGATGCCTTGCCGTTCCACTAAGCAGTATGCCTTGCCGTTCCACAAAGCAGGATGCCTTGCCGTTCCACTAAGCAGGATGCCTTATCATTCCACTAAGCAGGATGCCTTATCATTCCACTAAGCAGGATGCCTTATCATTCCACTAAGTAGGATGCCTTGCCGTTCCACAAAGCAGGATGCCTTGCCGTTCCACTAAGCAGGATGCCTTATCATTCCACTAAGCAGGATGCCTTATCATTCCACTAAGCAGGATGCCTTGCCATTCCACTAAGCAGGATGCCTTATCATTCCACTAAGCAGGATGCCTTGCCATTCCACTAAGCAGGATGCCTTGCCATTCCACTAAGCAGGATGCCTTGCCATTCCACTAAGCAGGATGCCTTGCCATTCCACTAAGCAGGATGCCTTGCCATTCCACTGAGCAGGATGCCTTGCCATTCCACTAAAGCAGGATGCCTTGCCATTCCACTAAGCAGGATGCCTTATCATTCCACTAAGCAGGATGCCTTGCCATTCCACTAGCAATGCTGTATCACAGGTCAAGGTGTTCTTACTTCACATACTGTACCTTCAGAGTATACAAAATCAAGCCTGTCTATCCCCCGTTTATGGCCTGTTAATTGTTTTGAATGTGCTGGAGAATTGGACTGTGAATTCTGTGAATATGACACTCATCTGATGTGCAATAAATTACCAAGTCAATCAGGATATCCTGTTCTGTTTCCTGTCATGGTTTTTTCTTCCAAGGTACTGTATGTGTGACTTGACTAGGTGACCCTGTTGAACATGCCACAACACATATCGACCCACTGTGCAAACACTGGTTGAATCAACGTTGTTTCCATGTTATTTCAACCCCAACAATCTATATGATGACGTTAAATCAACGTGGAAAAACAATGTTGATTTTAAAAAGTCATCAACATTGGGAATTCTTTCACCCAACTGAAAATTGTATTCACGTTAGTAAACCAACCTTATGTAAATCAAAACTAGACATGGAACTGAAGTCTGTGCCCAGTAGGAAGTAAAAGTCAGAGACGTATGCAAGAGTCCAGGCATGTGACATCACACATTCACACTATATGATTCAAGAGGGCCACCATTGTTCCTGTTCCCAAGAAAGCTAAGGTAACTGAGCTAAACGACTACCGCCCCGTAGCACTCACTTCCGTCATCATGAAGTGCTTTGAGAGACGAGTCAAGGACCATATCACCTCCACCCTACCTGACACCCTAGACCCACTCCGATTTGCTTACCACCCCAATAGGTCCACAGACAATGCAATCGCAACCACACTGCCCTAACCCATCTGGACAAGAGGAATACCTACAGTATGTGAGAATGCTGTTCATCGACAACAGCTCAGCATTTAACACCCTAGTACCCTCCAAACTCGCCATCAAGCTCGAGACCCTGTGCCTTGACGCTGCCCTGTGCAACTGGGTACTGGACTTCATGACGGGCCATCCCCAGGTGGTGAGGGTAGGTAACAACATCTCCACCCCGCTGATCCTCAACACTGGGGCCCCACAATGGTGTGTTCTGAGCCCTCCTGTACTCCCTGTTCACCCACGACTGCGTGGCCATGTAAGCCTCCAACTCAATCATCAAGTTTACGGACGACACTACAGTGGTAGGCTTGATTACCAACAACGACGAGACGGCCTACAGGGAGGACGTGAGGGCCCTCGGAGTGTGGTGTCAGGAAAATACCCTCACACTCAATGTCAACAAAACAAAGGAGATGATTGTGGACTTCAGGAAACAGCAGAGGGAGAACCACCCTATCCACATCGACGGGATAGTAGTGGAGTGGGTAGTAAGTTTTAAGTTCCTCGGCGTACACATCACGGACAAACTGAATTGGTCCACCCACACAGACAGAGTTGTGAAGAAGGCACAGCAGCGCCTCTTCAACCTCAGGAGGCTGAAGAAGTTTGGTTTGTTACCAAAAGCACTCACAAACGTCTACAGATGTACAATCGAGAGCATCCTGTCGGGCTGTATCACCGCCTGGTATGGCAACTGCTCCGCCCACAACCGTAAAGCTCTCCAGAGGGTAGTGAGGTCTGCACAACGCATCACCGGGGGCAAACTACCTGCCCTCCAGGACACCTACACCACCCGATGTCACAGGAAGGCCATAACATCCACTAACATTGAGTGGCTGCTGCTTACATACTGACTCAACTCCAGCTCACTTTAATAATGGAAATGTATGTAAAAAATGCATCACTAGCCACTTTAAACAATGCCACTTAATATAATGGTTACATACCCTACATTACTCATCTCATATGTATATGTATATACTGTACTCAATCATCTACTGCATCTTGTCATCTTTATCAGCTGCTAACCATGATATGCAAGAACATACGTACACAAACACAAGCACACACATATGTACATCATGTCATTTGAATGTTTGCAATGCAACTGGTGAATCTTCCAGCCAGTTCCTGTGCCAGGGAACACCTCTGAATAAAAGTAGTGCATATAGTCAACAGATACAGTGCCTTGCGAAAGTATTCGGCCCCCTTGAACTTTGCGACCTTTTGCCACATTTCAGGCTTCAAACATAAAGATATAAAACTGTATTTTTTTGTGAAGAATCAACAACAAGTGGGACACAATCATGAAGTGGAACGACATTTATTGGATATTTCAAACTTTTTTAACAAATCAAAAACTGAAAAATTGGGCGTGCAAAATTATTCAGCCCCCTTAAGTTAATACTCTGTAGCGCCACCTTTTGCTGCGATTACAGCTGTAAGTCGCTTGGGGTATGTCTCTATCAGTTTTGCACATCGAGAGACTGACATTTTTTCCCATTCCTCCTTGCAAAACAGCTCGTGCTCAGTGAGGTTGGATGGAGAGCATTTGTGAACAGCAGTTTTCAGTTCTTTCCACAGATTCTCGATTGGATTCAGGTCTGGACTTTGACTTGGCCATTCTAACACCTGGATATGTTTATTTTTGAACCATTCCATTGTAGATTTTGCTTTATGTTTTGGATCATTGTCTTGTTGGAAGACAAATCTCCATCCCAGTCACAGGTCTTTTGCAGACTCCATCAGGTTTTCTTCCAGAATGGTCCTGTATTTGGCTCCATCCATCTTCCCATCAATTTTAACCATCTTCCCTGTCCCTGCTGAAGAAAAGCAGGCCCAAACCATGATGCTGCCACCACCATGTTTGACAGTGGGGATGGTGTGTTCAGGGTGATGAGCTGTGTTGCTTTTACGCCAAACATAACATTTTGCATTGTTGCCAAAAAGTTCAATTTTGGTTTCATCTGACCAGAGCACCTTCTTCCACATGTTTGGTGTGTCTCCCAGGTGGCTTGTGGCAAAGTTTAAACAACACTTTTTATGGATATCTTTAAGAAATGGCTTTCTTCTTGCCACTCTTCCATAAAGGCCAGATTTGTGCAATATACGACTGATTGTTGTCCTATGGACAGAGTCTCCCACCTCAGCTGTAGATCTCTGCAGTTCATCCAGAGTGATCATGGGCCTCTTGGCTGCATCTCTGATCAGTCTTCTCCTTGTATGAGCTGAAGGTTTAGAGGGACGGCCAGGTCTTGGTAGATTTGCAGTGGTCTGATACTCCTTCCATTTCAATATTATCGCTTGCACAGTGCTCCTTGGGATGTTTAAAGCTTGGGAAATCTTTTTGTATCCAAATCCAGCTTTAAACTTCTTCACAACAGTATCTCGGACCTGCCTGGTGTGTTCCTTGTTCTTCATGATGCTCTCTGCGCTTTTAACGGACCTCTGAGACTATCACAGTGCAGGTGCATTTATACGGAGACTTGATTACACACAGGTGGATTGTATTTATCATCATTAGTCATTTAGGTCAACATTGGATCATTCAGAGATCCTCACTGAACTTCTGGAGAGAGTTTGCTGCACTGAAAGTAAAGGGGCTGAATAATTTTGCACGCCCAATTTTTCCGTTTTTGATTTTAAAAAAAAGTTTGAAATATCCAATAAATGTCGTTCCACTTCATGATTGTGTCCCACTTGTTATTGATTCTTCACAAAAAAATACAGTTTTATATCTTTATGTTTGAAGCCTGAAATGTGGCAAAAGGTCGCAAAGTTCAAGGGGGCCGAATACTTTCGCAAGGCACTGTATATAACTTACTGTTCAGGGAAGAAGGAGGACATTTTGTATGCAATAGAATAGACTGACTCCCATTGGTTGCATCCATAGGGCAGTAGGGCAGAAGAACGTAACATAGCAGGAACTTACTGTACACATTGCTATGCAAGTGTTTGAATCTCGTAATGTCAGAACTGTAACTTCTATTTTTTGTGCATGTTCACCAACTTGAGGATGACACACGCACACAGACAGAGCAGGATGAAGAAGCATATTTCAAAGAGCTGGAAAAGACAAGTTTGTTTCTGTCAGGTAAAGTAGAAAGACAGAAAGACAGAGACATAAATACCTGTTATGATATCTGAGATGGGATGAAGATGGCACAGCCATTCAGCCGGCAGCAGTCTCAAGGAGGAGGCAGGACATGGCCGCCATCCTCAATTAAATGGAGTGTTCATAGCACAAGGTATGGGATATTCTTCAGGAGTTGTAGCTACAGTACCCACAGCGCACTGTTTAACGTGCCAGTTAAGTAGTTTTAAGATGTTCTGAAGCTAACCAATACAGGAACAATGCAATACTTTTCATTCAAAACTCTCAGAAAAGATCAAGTTCACATCCTGTTACAAATTGAGGGATCAGGAACAGTCCCAGAAACACTGCAGCCAGGCCTTAATGGCCCCACCAATGAGAGAGCAGAGCGGTGAAATATGTAGGCCTCTCCTAAATGGGATTATTATTGATTTATTTAGTCTTGATAACAAGAGTCGTAAAACCATTTTAAGGAACACTCCTTTTTACCTATCTCAGGCTGTCAGAACCATAGTTCTGAGCTCTCTGCTGCTGGATAAGAGCCAGGCTGTCAGAACCACAGTTCTGAGCTCTCTGCTGTTGGTTAAGAGGCAGGCTGTCAGAACCACAGTTCTGAGCTCTCTGCTGTTGGTTAAGAGGCAGGCTGTCAGAACCACAGTTCTGAGCTCTCTGCTGTTGGTTAAGAGGCAGGCTGTCAGAACCATAGTTCTGAGCGCTCTGCTGCTGATTAAGAGGCAGGCTGTCAGAACCACAGTTCTGAGCTCTCTGCTGTTGGCTAAGAGGCAGGCTGTCAGAACCACAGTTCTGAGCTCTCTGCTGTTGGTTAAGAGGCAGGCTGTCAGAACCACAGTTCTGAGCTCTCTGCTGTTGGTTAAGAGGCAGGCTGTCAGAACCACAGTTCTGAGCTCTCTGCTGTTGGTTAAGAGGCAGGCTGTCAGAACCACAGTTCTGAGCTCTCTGCTGTTGGTTAAGAGGCAGGCTGTCAGAACCACAGTTCTGAGCTCTCTGCTGCTGGTTAAGAGGCAGGCTGTCAGAACCACAGTTCTGAGCTCTCTGCTGTTGGTTAAGAGGCAGGCTGTCAGAACCACAGTTCTGAGCTCTCTGCTGCTGGTTAAGAGGCAGGCTGTCAGAACCACAGTTCTGAGCTATCTGCTGTTGGTTAAGAGGCAGGCTGTCAGAACCACAGTTCTGAGCTCTCTGCTGTTGGTTAAGAGGCAGGCTGTCAGAACCACAGTTCTGAGCTCTCTGCTGTTGGCTAAGAGGCAGGCTGTCAGAACCACAGTTCTGAGCTCTCTGCTGTTGGTTAAGAGGCAGGCTGTCAGAACCACAGTTCTGAGCTCTCTGCTGTTGGTTAAGAGGCAGGCTGTCAGAACCACAGTTCTGAGCTCTCTGCTGTTGGTTAAGAGGCAGGCTGTCAGAACCACAGTTCTGAGCTCTCTGCTGTTGGTTAAGAGGCAGGCTGTCAGAACCACAGTTCTGAGCTCTCTGCTGTTGGTTAAGAGGCAGGCTGTCAGAACCATAGTTCTGAGCTCTCTGCTGCTGGTTAAGAGGCAGGCTGTCAGAACCACAGTTCTGAGCTCTCTGCTGTTGGTTAAGAGGCAGTGAAAATGCTTCTCCAGAGTCGTAAATCTCTTTGCCAGATATTTTCTTTGATTTCTTTTTTCCTCTTCGCTCTTCAATTTTTCTTTTGTACACCCCATATGAAGGCCAATACTTTTATTTGGCAGTGTCAAAAAGACAGGGGGCAAAGTAAGGAGAGCAAACGTGATTTCATGTTTGAGGGTATAAATTTGTGCACATTTAGTTTCAGTTGGATGTTGTGGCCTCACACTTGTTTCGATGAAAGGCAGGGAGGGAGTCCCCTGGGAATTATTTGGTTCACATGCTCTTTCTTCTTCCATTTTATTATCTGGTCTTGGCATAAGTCACTCCCAGGTTGTGCTGAATTTTCAATTACCACTGACAGAAGTGCCATTTTAAAATAATTTGATGCTGTTTGAGAGCATATTTAGCATATTCCAACATAACTCAACATAAAGAAACTAGGACAAGTGCCAGACCAGTTCAGAGGACACATTTGTCCTGTTTGTTAGTTAAGATAACTGCTTTTTAGGCTTCCCAACATGACACTCAATCTCGCCCTCCCCAGGCGCCTCGTTATCAGAAGTCACGCCCAAAAAGGTTCTTAACACAGTTCTTAACACATTCTAAATAAGTCTCTCTCTGACACATTCTGATTCCTGTATTCCCAGGCCAAGTCTGTTTCTAGGAGGAGTTGACGTGTACACCTCATCGTCCCGAGGCATACGTAACGAGGAGGGAAGAGCTGGCTACTAAGAGCCTGTCCAGCAGGCCTGAGGACCACATGTAACCCCAGTTTGCACAGCCAATTGCACCCCTACTAGGGTAACAGTAACATGAAACACTTAACAGCAGCTTGACAAAGGTCATAAACGGACCAAGGTGTTAAACAGGTGCTGGTAGGGAGAGAGTAGGAGGAAAAAGAGGGGTGAATGAGGGGGTGGAGGACAGGAGAGAGGAGAGAAAGAAGGGGAGAGGGTGAAGGCTTTATGGGGTTCACCAGGCATACTTCGACCTCTCACTCACAGCAGGACGGTGTTGTAATAAATTGCCGGTCGTTAAGGGTCTGGACACCTCTTGGCACCCACTTCAAAAGGGCTCTGAGGTTCTGCCTGTTAGGTTTGGATTAAGCATGGCAAACAGGTCGGGTCACGGTCCAATCGCGGTTTCATACCCCCACATCTGGCTGGCAGCACATTGGCTGAAATTGAGACTTTGTGTCTCTTGATGTTAGCTCGTGACATCTTTATTACCACTCACCGTTACCCATCCATGCACCCACTGACGTTCTGTCATATTCCCATCCTCCCATTCCCCCGACGCTCCCACTCCTCCCAATGATGAAACCTTAATGTTAAACATTTGGGGTGTCTTCCAATCCCTGGTCTTGGGTCTTCAGGTGCTGCTAAGTGGAAACTTGTAAACTAGCTCTTATCGTTGGGCAGTGGTACCGGTCCCATCCATCTTGAACGTTGTGAAGGAAGGAGCTACTGTTGAGACGGCCGGTGCACCTTGTCCACATTACCACAGTGGAGGCCTTTTATGTTGTGCCTATCGATTAATCTAGTTTGTCTACAGTATGAGAGGTCACTGAGGATTTATTGGTTGGCCTCGAAGTGCACCCCTAAGGCCCTCTCTCTCGACCACAACTCATGTGAAAAAGGAGGGGGGGAAAATGATTTGCTTTCAAAAGCTGACCTGCACAGCCACCCCTATAGACATAGTCACCATCTCCACACACATAACAGTCCTGGCATGGACACACTGCTTATTGTAGGTCCCTAACAGGTGCAGAGGCAAACCATTGAGCCAGGGAAGGTACATAAATTACACGGCAGGCCAAATCACACAGCACTGTTGCCGTGTTAATCTGCCAAGGGCTTTGAAGGCAGGACAAAGAATTATGAATCCACCCTGGGAAGAAAACCTCAGAGACTCAACTGCCACCACCAAAGATGGCCGTCTGGCAAGTTACTGACAAAGCTATAAAAATATATACAATTGAGGTAGGAATTCAAAACATTTGATCAACTGTTACCCCAAAAGATGAGAGATATTTGTTTCCCATAGTAAATTGTAAATATTAGCAATTTGTGCTATTTATGATTATTATGGGAACAGAATTGATGAGTAGCCTTTATTCTGCAGCTAAATTTCAGCCATGCAAAATACGTTAAATCCAATTTCAGTTCAGTATCAAACCATGTGTGAAAATGTATTAAGTCAATGTGTTACGCCCTGTTTATGTCTCCATTTGGTTTGGTCAGGGTGTGATTTGGGTGGGCATTCTAGGTGTTTGGCTGAGTGTGGTTCCCAATCAGAGGCAGCTGTCTATCGTTGTCTCTGATTGGGAATCATACTTAGGTAGCCTTTTTCCCACCTATGTTGTGGGATCTTGTCTTTGTATTGTTGCTGTTGAGCACTACAAGACTGTACGTTTCGTTGGTTCTCTCATTCTTGTTATCATTAAAGAATATGATTAACCTACCCCACGCTGCTTCTTGGTCTAATTCCACCAACGACGATCGTTACACAAGGTTTATCATGAAATTAATGTCTTTTGACCACCTCTATGTCAAACATAATGCATGGCCAGAACTATTGGTTGTAAATAGTGCACACAAATTGGTTGGACTTTCACACAGCTTGCATTATTATCACCATGGAATTTCCTGAAATATAAAAAATGGCCACCAAACATGCACAGAACCAACAACCTCATTACATTTGACGTTGACAATGCACATGAATAAACATATCTGTCAGTGTGCCAGGTTTAGCCAAAAGGCACATTTTTAACGGCGTATTCCCAACACCAGAGCAGACAGGATGTGGCAGTGACATGGGAGATTGCATTTGGCCTTGGTGATGTCTGCCAGCCGGGCCGGCTGACAGGTGACAGACAGCACATTGTAGGGCAGGGTTGTGATGGGTCTAGTGGTGACGGTGCTCGCGGGGCTCTCCACAGGCTTGTCACTGAGGGGGACAATTCCATGGACTCAGCCCCCAGGACAGCAGCTCCCCTCCTGGACCTTGGGGCGTTTTGCCATCTCACAGGGCATGTGTGTGTGTGAGAGAGAGTGAGAGAGATAGAGAGAGAGACTGACTTTGGCAGGAGATATAAATCATCTCAATTATGGGGCCAACCCCAGTGGACAGGTCACTCTTATCATACCAAAGTTCAAGGTGTTTCCTGGTCAGCCAAGGAGCTTGAAACCAGCAACGTGCTCAGGAGTGTTTGCTTCAGTAAATAATTGTGATTTGCTTTGATCAAAGTAGTGCTTCCGATTTGAGTCGTTATTGTAACAACCTAACGTTGTGCTCTCGATATGTAAACCAAAGGTATTTTCAAGGCAATTAGGCTAAACATTCATGTATACTCCAATGGTATTTTTCGCATACTTTAGAATATATCAAAATGCATTCAATTCGTTCACAAAATGAATAGAATACTGGACAGAATATGGACAGAAATGTTAACAAAACATGGAGGATTGTCACACCCACCTAAAATCCTTTATGGATGACTGTCAGCATCAATGTATAGATGACACATGCTGTATATGTCTTTGGCTAGGATGTACACTGAGGAACAAACCACATAGCTGCTTTAATCTTTTCTTCTTTCTTTTCCTTCCATTTTTCTTTTCTTTCGCTAAGGCCTTCTGACTTTTTCTATTCTTTTTATTCTCTATTTATTTTCTTTCTTTCTTTGTGTGTGTGTGTGTGTGTGTGTGTGTGTGTGTGTGTGTGTGTGTGTGTGTGTGTGTGTGTGTGTGTGTGTGTGTGTGTGTGTGTGTGTGTGTGTGTGTGTGTGTGTGTGTGTGTGTGTGAGAGGGGAGCCCAGGACAGGGGGAAATTGGTGTAATGAATTTAGGGCGCCCATGCTTGCTGAGGCGAGCCCCCCTCGGTTGCTCGTGGCCATTAATCTTCCGCACTCTGTCAGAGCAAAATCTGCTCACAATAGGAAAAGGGGGAGCTCAAATTGACTACCAATTACGCGGCTGTGAATAAAGGATATGGAGAGAGGGAGAGAGTGAGAGGGAGGGAGGGCAATATGGTTCAGCGGTAAGTTTTATTTTAACCCTGTGAGTGTGCAGAAGCGTCAGGGCCTGGAGACGGAGAGAGTGTGGAGTCACTCGTGGATAAAGGCCTCTTGGTGAGGCTTGTTCGTTTAGCCTATCCAATGAGATAGCGGACCGGTGGTGATGCACGCCATCATGGGGTACAATGGGCGGCGTGCAATGCCTTTTATAGCACTGTTCTTGATATCTCTCTCTCGGGGGATGATTGAAAGAAAGTGCACCTCATCATATTACAACGTTAGTTTTAATATGGCTTTGATGTTGGTTATGGGTTTTGTTAGTTTTGATATGGTGTGGCCTACATTTGAAGTTACAACAACACATCAAAAGGATTTTGCTCTATTAACATTTTCCACCACAATTTCAGACACAAAAGACAGAATACTCAAAAATGTGAAATTCTACTGTACCTAGGAGAACCAGCTTTATAATGAAGCCAAGATGGTCATACTCCAAGCAATTCCTTTTTTATTACGATTTTCACCTTGTACTATTTTTAACACTTGGGAGTGGAGTATTTATTTCATTTCAATGTGAGAGAAACCTGACAAAATCTCATAATTATCATAGCATAATCCATTCATGACACATTTTTGCTATGGGAGACATTTTCTCCTTTTCAACCACCTCCCAGTTAATTACAGAAGAGTGCACTCGCATGTGTTTCATGCACGTAAGCACAAGATAAGTCAGATGTTTTAATGAAGTTTGACTTTCAAGCATTGAGGCCTTAAATATGAGCCTCTAAGTTTTTCCGAGTTTATAATTCTTCTGCAAACTTTCACAGCTAAAATAATACGCTCCAACGCTGTTTGTTGTTGGACTGTGTTCTCGCCATATTTAGGATTTTTTTGAACACTCATTGATGTAAAAATGGCTGGAATGAGACAGCAAGCGTGCAACACATTCTAAGCATGTGGTATATTGAATGTAGCTTATTTTTTACAGTAGTACTGTAGTTATGGTTCTCTATTTCTAAGTGTGAAGACATTTTGGCTTAATTTGTGGCATTTCTGGATGATCAGATGAGAAGGCCACTAAAGGGGACGATTGATAGTCATGCTGACAGTGTGGCAGGGACTCTGAGATGATAGCCAACCGTCTCTTTACTCTCTAACCAGGGTGTTATGAACCCATATACTCCAGGATACTTCAATCTGAATTTGTCCAGACCACTTTCAGGTTGTTTAGAGAGATGCCACAGGGTTTATAACACAAGATAGGTGAAATGTGTTCTACGTTCATGTCTCCTCTTAGGCAAATGCCACTACAGGCTTGGGTTGTGCCGACAGTAACAGAGAGTTAGTCCTATATCTCTCTCCCACCATGAATCTCCTTCCTGTATCCCCTCTAGTCCTCTGTGTCCACATTTCAAAACACATACAATGATACTCGTAGTGGTACCCTGTAACGTGGTGACCAAGTTGGCCATAGTTGAGTCTCGCCCTGTCAGGTGACAGATGGACGATGTTGTGGAGGGATGGATGAAAGAGTGGCATTATGGTATGTGGAAAATGTCTCAACCTATGGGTCAGGGTCACCTAGGGGTTATGGTCATCCATTACATGTCTTTGTTTGAAATGGTGAAGAAGAAGGGAACACAAAGGAACAAACAGTGGGAAAGTTGTTGAGCGCTCACACATTCCTCCCCCTACAAAACAACACAGCGGGCAAAACACGGAGGATGCTAGTGTCGACTGTGTTGTCATCCTGTGCAAGACGTCTCAGCAACTTTTTAACCTCTCTGTTCACTTGAGATGTCCATTTCTTAATGACTATATCAAATGTTCAATAGAAAGGGCCCAGTCTCTGATGATCAACCTACAGTACAAATGGATTATACCATGGAGAGTAAAGTATATATTCCTGTGGTAGTCCATTCAACAGGACCATTGACCAAGACCACACTGCCATCTATTGAATCAAGAGGTCTCTCACTATGGAGAGAATACGGCCATCACAATGGGAGAATCTCAATCGCATACTCCTCGTGTCCTCTCTCCTCTTTCTCAAAACCAAAAAATAAATAAATCAAAATATGTCATATTTCTTCAAGGCCCTGACAATCCACTGAACAAACCCCACTGTGAATAAACCAATGGCAATGTGAAGTTTAGTTAATATGCAAATCTGCTAGCTTACGACCAAACAAGACAAGTAAAAAGGGGACTGGCTGTTTGCAAACAGGGCCTGTTGCTTTCTCCGCACAACATGGTCAGGGAGAAAGACAGTCCCCGAGATGTGCCCCTTGGTGCACTCACACTGAGGGTACATCAATCTTTTCCAAATTCCTTCAAGTGTGAAAGGGGCCTTATTGTGGCAGCCAGAGGGGAAGCTGGGCCAGAGGTACCTAATGTAGCCAGGTGGAGGAGAGGAGGCCAGAGGTACCTATGTAGCCAGGTGGAGGAGAAGAGACCAGAGGTACCTATGTAGCCAGGTGGAGGAGAAGAAGACAGAGATACCTATGTAACCAGGTGGAGTAGAGGAGGCCAGAGGTACCTATTGCAGCCAGGTGGAGGAGAGGAGGCCAGAGGTACCTATGTAGCCAGGTGGAGGAGAGGAGGCCAGAGGTACCTATTGCAGCCAGGTGGAGGAGAAGAGGACAGAGGTACCTATTGCAGCCAGGTGGAGGAGAGGAGGCCAGAGGTAACTATTGCAGCCAGGTGGAGGAGAGGAGGCCAGAGGTACATATTGCAGCCAGGTGGAGGAGAGGAGGCCAGAGGTACCTATGTAGCCAGGTGGAGGAGAGGAGGCCAGAGGTACCTATGTAGCCAGGTGGAGGAGAAGAGGCCAGAGGTACCTATGTAGCCAGGTGGAGGAGAAGAGGACAGAGGTACCTATGTAACCAGGTGGAGTAGAGGAGGCCAGAGGTACCTATGTAACCAGGTGGAGGAAAGGAGGCCAGAGGTACCTATGTAACCAGGTGGAGGAGAGGAGGCCAGAGGTACCTATGTAGCCAGGTGGAGGAGAAGAGGACATAGGTACCTATGTAACCAGGTGGAGTAAAGGAGGCCAGAGGTACCTATGTAACCAGGTGGAGGAGAGGAGGCCAGAGGTACCTATGTAACCAGGTGGAGGAGAAGAGGCCAGAGGTACCTATGTAACCAGGTGGAGGAGAGGAGGCCAGAGGTACCTATGTAGCCAGGTGGAGGAGAAGAGGACAGAGGTACCTATGTAGCAAGGTGGAGGAGAAGAGGACAGAGGTACCTATGTAACCAGGTGGAGGAGAGGAGGCCAGAGGTACCTATGTAGCCAGGTGGAGGAGAAGAGGACAGAGGTACCTATGTAGCCAGGTGGAGGAGAGGAGGCCAGAGGTACCTATGTAGCCAGGTGGAGGAGAAGAGGCCAGAGGTACCTATGTAGCCAGGTGGAGGAGAAGAGGACAGAGGTACCTATGTAACCAGGTGGAGGAGAGGAGGCCAGAGGTACCTATGTAGCCAGGTGGAGGAGAAGAGGAGAGAGGTACCTATGTAGCCAGGTGGAGGAGAGGAGGCCAGAGGTACCTATGTAACCAGGTGGAGGAGAGGAGGCCAGAGGTACCTATGTAACCAGGTGGAGGAGAGGAGGCCAGAGGTACCTATTGCAGCCAGGTGGAGGAGAGGAGGCCAGAGGTACCTATGTAGCCAGGTGGAGGAGAGGAGGCCAGAGGTACCTATTGCAGCCAGGTGGAGGAGAAGAGGACAGAGGTACCTATGTAGCCAGGTGGAGGAGAAGAGGACAGAGGTACCTATGTAGCCAGGTGGAGGAGAGGAGGCCAGAGGTACCTATGTAACCAGGTGGAGGAGAGGAGGCTATGAAGAGAGGAGGACCACATGGCACAGCTCCGGCCCTGCTGGGGCCCTGACAGCTGACCAGATGGCAGAAGTATTAGACCAACAAAGGCAATCTAATGAGGGGGACAATGGAGGCCGGGCCAGGGAGGGGAGGGGGCGGTGTGCTGACAGCCACTGTGATGGAGGGATGGCGAGTGAATGACAGAGACAGGCAGGCCTGAAACCCCAAAGAGTCAATACACTTCCCATCCCTCCCTCCCTCCCCTCCCTCCCTCCAACCCTCCCATGTATACATCTCCTTCATGGCCCCACCCCTCCCCCTGTGGCAGTAATATAGGGGGCTATGACTTTATTACCCCTCATTAACACAAATTAGACCACTTGAGCCCCCTGAATGGAGATGACAAATTGAATTAAGCGTTTGGAAACAAGTCAGTCCCCACCCCGGCCAGCCTGCGACCATATTGCCTTAACATTCAACGGGGAAGCCATAAAAACCTACTGATGCCTGCTATTATTTGAGCTTCTTTGAGAAGCTGTGAATGGTTAAATTCCTTTGGAAATGATTGGGATACTTTAGCTCCCTGAGTTAAGCTTGGTGTGTTAAGTGAGGATTAATGGTGAGTGTAGCAGATGGTTTGGCCTTAAAAACGTATGTGCCATCGTAGTGTTTTTAAGGGTTTGCTGAGGGTTCTCCTGTTGTGAGAAAAATGTCAAATATACTGCAAAATATGTCCAAAATGATCAACGAAATTATATCAACTATAGACCTAGGAGAGAGTTCACAATAAGTAAACTACATTTAGAATTTAAACAGACTTTTTGGTGCACAAATGTTTGATTGCATTTATTTTTTTCAGGGACTTTTTATGGAAACGATATTTAACTAACCACTAATTGTACAGTGTTTCTTTAAGCCTGTCTTCTAATGACTGTAGTCTCCGTCCAGCGTGTATCTCAGTTTGTTTATATAGCACCTTTCAACATCAGGATTGTGTAATAGTGTGTGTAGGAGTGCTGGCTGAAATCCACTATCTCTGTTTTCCTTGCTAGACTGCCAAACTGATAATGTTTTCATTGGCCATTGAGAGCCCATGTCCTGCTGTGATTGCGTAATCACAATTTTGTCAAAATCACCTCATTCACAGGAACCTAATTTACAGGTGTAATGTAACTACATATCATCCCCTTGTGAAAACTGCACAACATTGCACTGTATGACCACGCCATTTTATTTGAATAGGTATGTGTAGCTAGCGGAGCACACCTGTACTGCATTAGCTTGTTGATTGTACAGTTAGCTACAGGCTTCTGATTCGTGGTATTGAATAAACTATTCTTATTCAGGGCAGTTTACTTCACAGCAAGGTTATTGTGGAGGTCCTCTATGCAAGTGAAGTGTGCTGTGTTGGTTTGCAGTGCCTACTATGCAATATACCACCATCTAGTGTTTGAAAAGGTACTTACATCTATGGGGCGTCTTGCTTTGGGCCACCTTGCGTCACAAGTTTGTCGATTCTCTCTCTCTCTCTCTCTCTCTCTCTCTCTCTCTCTCTCTCTCTCTCTCTCTCTCTCTCTCACTCACTCACTCACTCCCTCACACACACACACACACACACAGATATGTTGAAGCTTGAGTCTTTGAGAATACATTTTAAAAAGCATAGATGGCTCTACTATCATTGCTGTGCATCGTTGTCGCAAGGAAGACCCATTCCACATAACCTGAAACTATTTCACGTGTCCAATTCACTCATGTAAAGAAACTGAGAGAGGGAAGGTTTGAATACAAGCATCTTGTTTGTTTTCAAATCTAAAGTGTGCCGTTTAATTTGTAATACAAACATACTGGCTATGTACTGTCTGTTGCTAATGTTTACCACACTTTATGTACATGCCAAATGTGTGTAAAACCATAGCGCCACTTAAAGCCACAATCTCTATGAGCAAAGTGCAATGGTCTCACCTTTCATAACCTAAAATGTAAGAATGTATCAATGCGTTGTTTGTTTTATTTGTAATTTGAGGGAATTGTAAACCAACAATATATATCTGAACTTGTTGATTTCATGGACTTTCAAGCCTTGCATCCATGGTCCATGTATAAATGACCATAAATGACATTTCCCAATGATGCAGCTTCTGTTTCAAATCAAGTCGGGGGTTCCAATGGGCTGAAACACAGACTGCAGTGTAGCTTTATTATTCATTGTGATCCAGAAAGGCATTTTTTTCCCAGGCTTGTATAAGGCTGACACCTTGTGGATCTCAATTACACTACAGTAGGTTTACTCCGCGTTTCCTGTAAATCCAATGATGATGCTTATCAAACAGCTCCAGGTGGTGCTAAAGTACTAGCAATTTTACTATATCGTCACATCGTGAAACCCCCAAACAGCAAGGCACACCATTGCAATTACAGCTGTTTACTGAACGAAACCGTAGTTTCACTCAATGGGCTTCATTGTTATGGGAAACGTATGTTTACATTGCCAAAGCAAATGGAATAGACAATAAACAAAAGGAAAATAAACAAGGGAAATAAACAATCAGTAAACCTTATGTTACACTAACTTAAAAATCGTTTAGACATTTAAAATGTCATATAATTGTCTATGTACGGTGTTGTATCAATGTGCAAGTCGTTGAAGTATGAAAGGGAAAATAAATAGACAGATAAATATAGGTTGTATTTACAATTGAGTTTTTGTTCCAGTGGTTACCCTCTTCTCATGGCAACGTGCCACAAATCTTGTACTGTGACTGCAGTATTTCACCTAACAGATATGGGAGTTTATTCATGTTTCATCTCTCTCTATCTCTATCTCTCTCAGTTCATTTTGAAGGGGCTTTATTGGCATGGGAAACACATGTTTTACACTGTCAAAGCAAGTGAAATAGAAAAGAAACAGAAGTGAAATAAAGAAGAAAAACAAATGTATAGTAAACATTACACTCACAAATGTTCCAGAAGAATAATGACATTTCTAATGTCTTATTATATCCATATACAGTGTTGTAATGATGTGCATAAACTTAAAGTACAAAAGGGAAAATAAATATAGGTTGTATTTACAATGGTGTTTGTTCTTCACACTTTTCTTGTGGCAACAGGTCATAAATATTGCTACTGTCATTGCACACTGTGGTATTTCAACCAATATATACATTGGAGTTTATTAAAATTTGATTTGTTTTTGAATTCTTTGTGAGTCTGTGTAACGTGAGGGAAATATGTGTCTCTAATATGGCCATACATTTGGCAGGATGTTAGGAAGTGCAGCTCAGTTTCCACCTCATTTGTGGGCAGTGTACACATAGCCTGTCTTCTCTTGAGAGCCAGGTCTGCCTTCGGTGGCCTTTCTCAATAGCAAGGCTATGCACACTGAGTCTGTACATAGTCAAAGATGTCCTTAATTTTGGGTCAGTCACAGTAGTCAGGTATTCTGACACTGTGTACTCTCTGTTTAGGGCCAAATAGCATTCTAGTTTGCTCAGTTTTTTGGGTAAATTCTTTCCAATGTGTCAAGTAAATATCTTTTTGTTTTTTCATGATTTGGTTGTCTCCTCTGTCTCTCACTCTGCATGCATATGTGTTCTTCAACTATCAGCCTGTAGGGGGCACTATTGAGACACATTTCAGTCTTGGCCATGCGGCCTCACATCTTAATGAAACCCCTGGTGTGGACTGTAACTGTTACAGCCAGGCCTGCTATCCAACTGGGAGTGGTATAAAAGCAGTTGTGCAGGAAGCTTCTGCAATTTCCTCCCACTTGCGTCACAAACGCATTACTGTGCATCTCACCCAAACCACAACCACATGGGAGCTCAATGAAGCTCTGGAATTTTCCGACTGCCAAAACACAAACAGAGACTAACTAGGAACCTCCTGAATCTGAATGTATTTCAACTTTTATTGTATAAGGTTAGGGATTTGGAGAGTAAAGTCATATTTTTGCAGCAACACCTAGTTGCCTATGGATCCTTGAGAACTGACAGCAAATGGCAATGTCAGTTCTTAAATCAATGACAGTATAAATGGGAATCATATTATGAGTTTTTCCACAGCTACAGGCTTATACTGTGTAACTCTTTGTGTCTATGTTTTTGGTATGCACAATAACAACAACAACAAAGCCGACAGAAAGACATTTCTGTAATATACGGTTGTCCTATGTGGTCCCTTCATGTGGTTAACAGATGCTTCTCTGCCTGGATATACTAGCTCCCATAGGAATCTCCTTTAGCTTTACACATCATGACAGTAGCACTTCCACGGTAGCATAAGTGATTTATTTTCTGTTACTTTACTTTTACAGATCCAATCCCCCCCCCCCCGGCTTTCCATTCCTCAGCAAAATAGAATGAGAAAAGAACTTAACACCAGAATATTGGCTATCACAGTAAGACAACAACAACCTCAGGCCAATTGTAATGAAAGTTGCTGTTCTGGTCGGATGCAATTTTGGCTTACAGTGTATGCATTGAATTAATCCACCAAGAGTACTACTCTGTAAACATGGGCCAAAGTATATTATCAACCCTGCTTTCTACATCCTGCCAAGTGTGTTCATTCTATTGGCAAGGGGATAGTGTGCTTGCCTTGCAAGTGCATGGTGTCAAGTTGGTGTTGTGCTCCTCCCCAAATTTGCAGAATTGGTTTGAAAAATAGGAATGGCATTACAGGTTAGAGGCACACCCAGGTATGAAAGGTGCAAGAAGGGGCTTGAAAATGTAAGCATGGGTGTGCTTTGTGAATTGTATTCAGTACATATAATAAGATGGTAAATAGCACTAAAGTGCCAATAATAATCAAACCAATCGGTTAGATAATAGAAAGTAACGACCACAATGCACTTTCAATCTTAACAACCTCAACAATGACCACATGAATGTGTCTTGTAAAAGTCCTATATTTATGAATGATGTCTAACATGAACATGCTCAAATCTTACACCATCAAATGGCAACTTACTGGAAGACTTCCCACTAATACCCCTCCATATGGGGACTCGTGTTTCTTCGATGATTCATGCATGTCAGGTCCACGGGAAGCTGGGGAAAGCAATATGTTGGATGCACTTAACCGTCCTCCCTGGAATGGTTTTCAGGCTCTTCCTGTCTAATATGCTCTACACAAAGTCCCCAGGTGACGAGAGGCAGCATCCTTAGGAAGAATGATTCTGAGAAAGGGGGGGCGGGGAGGAAGCCAATAAGTGTGACACCTTGCCCTGTAAGCAATTATCCATCTTCAATAATGTTATCACGTAGAAAATGACAGAGGGGGATATGAAGGCCCATGGGGCCAATGAACAGTGTGAGTGTGTCCTTTTAGCCCAAGCTAACAGCAACAGCTGAGTCGATTCGCCCCAGCACTCTGTAATAGAAATAGTGACCCATGTTTATTCAGCATTGTATGATAGAGGTCAGGGCTATACAAGTAGTGTCCAGAGAGTTGCAGGTTCATGTTCCAGGTGGGAGCGTCTGGTATAGAAATCCCCAGCTCAATTATGGTTGGTATTGTGAGGTAGGTAGTATTAATCATAGATGATATAGAAATAGAAGTGAATTTATTTGGACATAGTCATCTATCCTTGAGATATGTGAATTCAGATTTATTGGTGAAGTTCTTTAATTTACATTTCTACATATGATGCAGTCTGCAGTAGGCTATTATGTTAGGCCCAAGTCCTAACTTCAGCTAAGGCTGAGATTCAATCTGAATCCCTACTTGACATTTAATGGTAAATTACAATTGAGCCGACATCAGCGTTGACATTGAATGCAATCTCTGCCAACGCGGTAACATTGCCTTTAAAGACGCTTTGTCTACAAGCATGATCGGATTGAATCCCAACACGAGTACCTCTATTAAATCTTCTGTAAATTATGCATTGATGTCAATGGGAGATTTGTGAGGAAATGTGATATGTGAGCATACTGTTACATAATTAGAGGTCTTCTCTACAGTAACAACCCAGTATACACAACCAAAAGATTCATTATTCACCTCAAAAAACTAGTGGATGGCCACTACTGACTGAGAAGTCTTTACAGTAGGCCTGTAGTGTAAGTGCCAAATTATGGCACTAATAAGTATTATTTGTTTACTGTTTGGCATCTAACATAACACATACAGTCATAATATGAACCCAGTCCATCTACTGTTATTCCTCCTCATACCATGTACAAAAACTATTATCTGTATAATATAGGCTTACAGTATGATATTGACAGACAGCCATTTCCCATCATAAAATCATGTTAGAAATTCACCCCATAAATGGAGGAACTAACTAGATTAATCAAATCGTGTTGGCAGCACAGCTAATGGGGTGGGGCAGCATGGGAATAGGGCCTGGAATGGCAGCCATGTTTGTCTGAAATGATCCCCTCCAGGCTTTTCCCCACCACTGTTCTCCGAGAGATAAATCCCTGTTGCACTTGGTATCCATCCATTTTTAATGCAGGGCCCCAGCTGGAGAATGAGAGGGAGGGAGAAAGGAAGAGGAGAGGGCTGAGAGGTGTGGATGGCTGTGCCCAAGGCCTCAACACAGCACCCGAGTGTTTAGTGTATACTGTCTGTCTGAATCCCCCTTTCTCAAAACAGGTCCAGAAGTTATGGACTGCTGGCTGCTGCCATTCCAGAGATAGCAGACATAGAGGCTAGGAGAGGGGGGCATTATTCAATAGACTTCAGAGCAAACAATGATCTGTGTTGAGTAGGAAGGCACACTGGCCTAGACATTCCAGGGTGGGCAGCCTTCATGAACAACGGGCAAGTGCTTGGAACAACCATGGGGCTTTGTTCCTCCAGCTGAGGTGGCTCTCATGCAGAGAGACTTTAACTTCTAGAGCGGAGGAAGACCACTCCCTCCCTCTGTTGAAGTATGGACTTTAATGTTCTGTAGGCGGAGCCAATGACAGAGAGCCAAGAATGATATGTGCAATCTTTCATGGTATGGTCTAGCCTACATTTAATATCTGACAATGGCAATGAGATACTGTTCATGTAAACTGGTGAACGAGGTCTGTGTCTATCAAGTTGATCAATAACATCAAGGCATCAGTTATAATATTTGATAAGCTATTTATTAATGTAATTAATTCATATAGTATTATTCTGCACAGGCAGCATACAGGGATTAGTTCATTCATATAGTATTATTCTGCACACAAGGCATATAGGGAAATTGTGGTAAAATATTAATAACAAAGATCAACAGTGTTTCTTTTTTCTCATTTCATTTAATCAAAAACCTCTGTTACAAGTGGCAAATTGTCAACTGTTTTCAATATATCCCATTCTCTTGCAAACAACCCCAAGAATGTAACATTGAACACGTAAACTGTTAAAGTAGGGATAACACTATATACAGACAATCACGTTTTGGTGAAGAATGAGAAGAGCTTATTGGAAATACACTTTTGTCATGTTTGAATGCAGCAAAAGAAAAATACAATTATGTTATACAAAGATCAAAAATACTATTCAAACCCTTATTATAAATGGCAGCACTATATTAATAAACTGCAGTTGACATTTTACATGTAAGTACAAAATCCTGTTGAGGTAGTACCCTCTGAAGTCACTTGAAATGCTAAAATACTGAATAAACGTAAGTCAACTTTATATACAATACAGCAAATCTCTCTTCCTCATTTCAGTTCATTAAAATTGTATAATCCTTTGGTTAACATAACTGTCAGAAATGTGCAGTCTCACAAGTGACAACTTTCCATCTTTCCATCTTACATTCACAATAATTTTGCATCTTTTTGGATTTATTCAGGGAAATAATGCAAAAGGGGGCTAATACATTGTTTTTAGAAAGGCTTGTTTAATAACATTCATTTGCGCTATCCCACTATTTCTCAAGGTGAATTGTCCTCCTGACTCTACCATTGCAGAGCACTCCTTGCCTCCCCAGTTCAGTCCTCTGTTGAGGACTTTTTGGGGTAATTGTTGATAAAAGAAAAACTGCATTGAAAAGAAATGCCTACAAGCAATTATATCCAGTGTGTTACCCTCTCGTGGGAATGTAAACATCAAGGGTATATCTTATTGGGGTAATGATTATTCATAAGTCTGGGTGATGTGTGACATGGGCGATGAGTCATTTGGCTTGGCTATTATTGAGTATGAAGTTACCCAGAAAACACCAGGCCATAACAGAGATGTCATTGTCTTGTTTTTTTATGCTACAGATATTACATGTCAACTTCAGAGCAAGTTTGAAACTGTGTTGTGGAGTGGCAGACCGAGGAATGGGCCTCAAAGAGCCATACCTTGTTTTACAGACATCTTGAATGGAAATAGTTTTATTCATGAACATTCTTACCCTTGTTTAATGACAAACATAACTTTGGTTTTCAAAGAGAAAAGAATAGCTAAGCTTACAGTAAAAAGTACTGGTAACATGACAATCACAACCTTCTCACGCCCTCATAAATCAATGTACCCCACGAAACATTCAGCATTTATTCACACATTGTGATTATGAATATAGGTGAATTTAAATGAACACGCAAAGAGCTATACACTATAAGAAGAAAATAAATTCAATGTATAACGAATAAAAACATCTATGTGAATAAAGCAACTATAAAAATATAAGAGATTTTGGAAAAAGCATAAAATCAATATATTGTTTTATTTGTTTATGAAGTCATGTAGCCTAGCCATTAGGACTGGGATATGCTATAGCCGCAATGGAAACAGTCATCTGAAAATTGTTCAGTGCAATTCAATTTAGTTCAATTTATTCTCTAGAATATTTTCATTCGCTTACCACCCACTGCCCTCCCTCCCTTTAATGGTCGCTGGGTTGGTTGATCTTTGGAGAGTGGACAGTACTTAATTGTGTGCGCATTGTCACCATTGGCACTGCAAAGAGGGCAGGTATAAGCCCGAAGAATGGGGCACACCACCCTCCCGTCCGGTGTCTTCAGAACGTGGGAGCCGTACACCTCCTCCGGCGCACCGTTATTCCTGCAGAAGACGCAGATTTTGGGCTCCTGTTTATTCCTTGACGTTGGTTTGCGCATCTTCCTCTCCACTCCGAACAGGTCAAATCCTGCGAAGCTCCCCCCGAAGCCCAAGTCCCGGTCTTGTAGTGGGATGCCACCGATTTGGTTTTGGAATGGACTCAGAATTGAAAAGCGCTCCTTCAAGTCCAGGATGGAGGTAGGCGGGGGGCTCGCGGATGGACAACAGCAGTCCAGGTGTCCGCCTCCACTACTGCCCGAGATTACGCACGCACATTCTGGAGAGTCATCCAAACCCAGGGTTGCTTTCAGGGACTCGGTGATGGAGTTTGGGCTTTGGGGCATCATGTGCTTGTTATTCTTCGTGACCAACGTCGACAGACCCAGATAGTCGTTCCAAAAATTAAAGGTATAGTCATATGGGTTGCGCGCACTCAAATAGTTATGATTGAGAAAATCCATGATTCTTTTTCTCCCTTCTATGCAAAAGCACCAATGTAATCCTCCAGGTTTACAGCCAGAGTTCGTTTCCAGGATGGTTGGTGAACTGGACTGCTCCAGTGTTCTTCTAGTGTATAAACGCTTGTACAACAGGCTTGCTGCTTATAAGGAGACCCGAAAGCTGAAAAGAGGGCGGGGCTCTCTTCTTAAACCAAGTTTATGATCAGGTTGCAGCGCACTCTTTCTCTGCAAGGGTAGGTTTGGAAAGCGGGAAACCGATTCGATAAGGTCCGAACTGGCAGTCGTTTATAAGTTGGAAAACAACCATATTCACACTTTTTTAACGGTTTCACTACGCATCAGTCATATGTGTTTAGAGCTACACCCGTAGCTTTATGACTTGATACAGTAGGGCAGGATCGAGCTACGCAACAAACACATCATTGTTTCTTTGTATAGCCTACGTTGGGGATAGGGAGTTAATTGTGGGTGCGATGTCAAAGCCTACTAAAATAGCTTACATACACATGTTTGTGCGCATTTCTGGTGCACACCTTAACCCTTTCAAGACCATGCATGCATAAAATCCCTTTGTTCCTAGAGCACCCTCTCCACCACAGTGATACAACACTTCCCACCTGACTCTTGTCATATCGCTGAGTTTGGATAATATTGGATAATATTGTTAATAGTAGCCTAATGCCATATCATTTTCTGTCATATGTAGGATTACCTCCTTACTGAAACTCACCATTAACCAAATTATTCCCCACTGCGTCTATTACAATTCAATACTACATATTTGTCACTAATATCATGATTATCCCATTGTAGTAGGCCTACAATGTATTTTGGCGGGGTAGTGGTGGTATCGTAGGTTATACTGCAGAATTACAGGGCTTGTCATAGTTTGTCAGTAGATTTACTTTGGTATTCTCCTTTTAGAGTGTTCCTTCTGTTGCTTTGGTATTGTGAGAAAAACCTCCTCCGACAAGCCACATTGTTCTACATGCTGAGGGCTGAATGAAGGCAAACTGTGTTGCCCTTCAAGCCACTCTCTCCAACCCCCTCCCTGAGTACAGAGCCCTAATGAGCGCAGATAACATAAACTCACATTTATACAGTGGCATAGCCCTGGTCGGTATATGTGAATCCATTCAAGGAACAAAGAGCATAGGATGGGGAGACAGGAGCATATAGGGAAAGTGATGGCTCCGCAAGACATAACTGTCTCAGAATAGAATCTCATGCTTCCTTATAACTGCATTTTATGGGCAGAAAAATAATGAACACTGGTACAGGTGTAAATTGGAAAGTGCATGAGGGGAACAGTGTGAAAATGTCATGGAAGACAGGGTATAATGGAATATATAGGCAGAGCGTATTGGATGCAGGCTAGTGCTCTCACAGGTCTATGATCAGGATGGTATTCTATTGTTGAATCCTCATTCCCTTGTTTACAATAAAAGCAACGTGTCATTTCACTCCTCTGCCACTGGGAGAATGTGTGAGCCCAGTGGATCCTAATTAGGATGACATCATCAAGCTTCTGTGCAATAGAATAACTCTTAACCCCAATAATTCACCCAAGGAGTTTTGATGTTTTTTTGTTTACTGCCGGAAACCTATGATGGATAGAACATATTCTACTTATGAAAATACTGGGGCCATGACATGAGCAAAGCCCCTGCAATGGTTCAACGTATTGTGCATATCATGTAAGCCTAAAAAGAGTGTTTTGTTGTTGCTCTATCAATAGAAAAGTTGTATAACTATCACATCAAACTTAACTTTAAAGTGCATGTAAACATCAGGAATGCAGGAATCTTTCCACAATCAGGCAACTCAGAGTACCATTCTGTAATCTACTGTAACTGCTGCCTGCCTTCTCCATGATTAACAACCTGAGTCTGGAATTCGAGAGCAGGACTCTTTAAACAATGATAGCATATGAGTGACTGCAGTTCTAATTAAAAGTGGAGGGGAGGTTGTTGAAACCCGTCCAATCGGGAGGATTACATCTATTTCAAGGGAATTCATTAGAACTCCATACCTTGCTGTTGACTGAGCTGCAAAGTAATAAAAGAGGAACTAATACTAAGTAGAAATGTTTTCTGAGGCAGGTTTTCCCAGTCACATAAGAGAGGAATGTATTGATCTTGGAGGATCTAACCCCTATACTTGTACCCATTAAGCATAAATAATGTATATTATCCTTTTCCAGTGCAATATAGAGCTAACTCTACAGCATATGAACCCTACAGCATATTAGATACTTGGGTTTTTGCATCTCCACAGTGGAACTAAAATGTTTGTGGGTCATTATTACTTCATGTTGTTGTGACTGAGAAGGAGTAATACTCATCCATTTACATTAAGCAAATGATCTGGCTGTGTTGAGGTAGCATGGGCCTATCAGACAAGGAAGCAACTGAATGATCTATGGCACTAGTATGGGGACTGTGGCTGTAAATTGATTAGGTATTCAAACTGCATAAGAGCTCATCATACAAGCATTTGGGGACCCAGTAACACATTTGCTTTGCAATAAAAAAAGTATTGTTTTGCCCAGTAGTGCAAGTGTGAGCCTTTCCCCGATTACTGATGTGGATTTACATTTCAAAACTCCCATTGATTATGCTGGAGATTAATTATGCAATGTAAATCAATCTGTATATGCCTCTTGCTGAACTTGGAAATATGGTAATGCATGATTTATAAGACCTTTTGCAACAATCTTCCTGTGATTCCCAGATTGCATTTTGATGCAAATGATGTATAATCCTATACCAAATCTATTGTTGAAGTAAGTTGTTCTGGTAAGAGCATCTGCTGAGTCGCCACATTTTAATGTACATTTTGTAGTAATGTATAATTTGATCTATGGGCATTTGTTTGAATTAAGCATATCACATTAAAATGGAAAACTGGGGTAAAACCAAGCCTGCAGATGTACAGTAAATATTTATGGATGTACTGTGTAGGATAATAAATATGCCTGTTTTATCTGGCAGTCTTAGATGATCGTTTGTATGGATGATTGCTAATATGATGCAAAGCACATGGCACGCTGTAAAGAATGAAATGTGAAACGCATATTTATGCATCTCTTCTGGCTGACATAAATAACCTTGATAGTAGCCTCAATAAAGTGTGGTGCTCATCGCGTAGTTTTCCTGTGTACTCTGTCTCAGAGGAAGGGAATTGTCTCCCTTACAGTGGCTTGCGAAATTATTCACCCCCTTGGTATTTTTCCTATTTTGTTGCCTTACAACTTGGAATTGAAATAGATTTCTGGGCGGTTTGTATTATTTGATTTACAGAACATGCCGACCACTTTGAAGATGCAAAATATTTTTTCTTGTGAAACAAACAAGAAATATGACAAAAAAGCTGAAAGGTTGAGCGTACATAACTATTCCCCCCCCCCCCCCAAAAGGAAAAAAAAGTCAATACTTTGTAGAGCCACTTTTTGCAGAAATTACAGCTGCGAGTCTTTTGGGGTTTGTTTCTATAAGCTTGGCACATCTAGCCACTAGAATTTTTGCCCATTCTTCAAGGCAAAACTGCTCCAGCTCCTTCAAGTTGGATGGGTTCCGCTGGTGTACAGCAATCTTTAAGTCATACCACAGATTCTCAATTGGATTGAGGTCTGGGCTTTGAATAGGCCATTCCAAGACATTTAAATGTTTCCCCTTAAACCACTCAAGTGTTGCTTTAGCAGTATGCTTAGGATCATTGTCCTGCTGGAAGGTGAACCTCTGTCCCAGTCTCAAATCTTTGGAAGATTGAAACAAGTTTTCCTCAAGACTTTCCCTGTATTTAACGCCATCCATCATTCCTTAAATTCTGACCAGTTTCACAGTCCCTGCTGCTGAAAAACTTCAGATTGATGAGAGGTGTTGGGTTTGCACCAGACATAGCGTTTTCCTTGATGGCCAAAAGGCTCAATTTTAGTCTCATCTGACCAGAGTACCTTCTTGCATATGGTTGGGTAGTCTCCCACATGCCTTTTGGCAAACACCAAATGTGTTTGCTTATTTCTATCTTTAAGCAATGGCTTTTTTTCTGGCCACTCTGCCGTAAAGCCCAGCTCTGTGGAGTGTACAGCTTAAAGTGGTCCTATGGACAAATACTCCATGGTATGTCATAGTTGAAGTGTACCTATGATGAAAATTACAGGCCTCTCTCATCTTTTTAAGTGGGAGAACTTGCACAATTGGTGGCTGACTAAATACTTTTTTGCCCCACTGTATACTGAGATCATGTGACAGATCATGTGACACTTAGATTGCACACAGGTGGACGTTATTTAACTAATTATGTGACATCTGAAGGTAATTGGTTGCACCAGATCTTATTTAGGGGCTTCATAGCAAAGGGGGTGAATACATAAACACACACCAGTTTTAAAAAATTTAGTTTTAATTTTTTTTTGAAACAAGTTATTTTTTCCATTTCACTTCACCAATTTGGATTATTTTGTGTATGTCCATTGCATGAAATCCAAATAGAAATCAGTTTAAATTACAAGTTGTAATGCAGTAAAATAGGAAAAACGCCAAGGGGGATGAATACTTTTGCAAGGCACTGTATCTGATGGAGCTTTCCCCTCATAGAAGTCATGATCTAAAAATAGTGTCTACACCTGGTCACCAATGTCAGGCATCCCTGAACAGCATTTTCTATGTAGCTGGTTATTCACTTACAGTATACGTTAAGCTCATGAGACTGAGTTGCATAATACAGCATGTAGCTACTTATTGATCACTGTAATGATGTCTAATGGGTTTTCAGGAATAGCTACAAAAATCAATTTGTCATATTGATCATCGTAATGATGATGAATGCTGACTCATTTCTTATGAAAATGTCCTCTCTGTGTGCGCCTGGCCACCTGGGCCTGTAGCTACAGTTTGTTTTCTTGGTTTGTGACAGACTCTGACCAGCACATAACCCTGTTTGTGTCTTGTCATTAATATCCATTAGACTGCTGTCTTTACTTATGCAAATGAGGGCATATTCAGCAAATGTAATTTGGATTTCACTTGACAGATAGCTTAGAGCGTTTGATCAAATATTGAACCGCCAAAATGTATTCAAAATAATGCTTCAGAGCAGTCTACCTTCCAACCCCCCAATTTTGGAATGGCTTCTACTTGACCATGACCTTCCTCTGAATACAATTTTGGTTTGATATTCCTTTGTTCCTCAGAGACACAAGGGTATAGCAAAGGGTTAATGGGAAGCATTTCCATAAAGCAAAGCTTCTGTTTATGCGTTTTTGTTGTCATCCACTGCATTAACAAAATAGTACGCAGTTGTCTTTTGTTCCTTTATTGAATAGCAGGGAAATGGGTTTCCTCATAATTGCATATTAACTCCCCCGATGCCTTTCTATGCAGGCCTGCATAGATAACTGATGGTTTCATTCAATGACTCTTACTCCACCATGCAGCATGGAATAAATGGGACCAATAAGGCAAGCTAGTCGATAAATGAGGCCCTGTCTGCATAGATATAAGGAGGCCCAGAGGTATAGGACAAACAAATGTCACTCAGTGCATTCTAGCAAAGACAAAAGCCCCCCGTTTGACTTAATGGTCTGCTGAGCAACATTACAATGTCGATTCCAGAAACTATGAGCGATGAATGTTGATGCACTTGAGCAGGTTCATTCTCAGTTAATTCATTTTGACCGCAATTTAAACAGGACATATTTGCATGTTTTGTTAAGTTTGGTATTGGAATGGAAGAGCTTAATATAACTAATCTCTGGAGATATTAGTTTGTTTACGGTGGACAAACTTAAAGACCCAGTGCAATCTAAACAATTATTTTCTAATAGTTGCATTAATACAAACAGTATGATTGACCCATTTCTAAAATGGTGTTGAATAATAGGGTTCCATGGGATTGATGTGCTTAAACATCCACTATAACCCTATAACTCTACTGTACTTGAAAGGTACAGTTCACATTGATGTTTTCGGTTCCCAAACATTGCTTTGGTACTGTGGGTAAGTGTTTGGTAAGTGTGACTGAATTACCTCCTGATGCCATCATTCCCCATCTTCAGGTTTTACATTTAAAATATGTAGATTACAGTCTTATTCCCTCATGTGACTTGGAGTTTAAACTCATTTGCCTGTAATGGAGACCATTATTATTCTCATATAGCTAGGAAACTGAATCTGGGCTTGGCAATCAGCAGGAGAATGAATGATAAATGATAAATTACGTAGGCTGGCAATGAGCTGGAAAGGGAAGCATTAATTGCAAATAAGGCTTTAGTAACAGTTTAATTTATGCATTTTCTTTTTAATCTGCCTTTCTAAATAACTTCCCTAAAGATTTTGCCAGCAGCCATATTCATCAGACTGCCTGAGAAAATATGAGTATTGTCTGTTTCATTAGGATCCTCAAAGCAATGTAAAAAATACAGTGTTTTTGCTGTCCTCAGATTACTCCTCGAGAGATATTGCTGTGCACAATAAACACGACATACTGTATGAGCACAACAGTCCCTTTGTTAGCTTAGTGCAGACAGCGAGAGATGCCTACCTGTCTGATGTTCTTTTCATCTCTGCCAGATCAAAATGAAACACAGCTGACCTGTGAGTGCAGGCGGTCACCTGGAGAAGACGCTATATAGCATTGGCTTTGTGGAGCCATCTCATCCTCAACTGACAAGGACGCAGGGTCACCCTGAAGCCGGCTGAATTTCATAGAAGAGGAGAGATTCATTTTTATCAGTTGTAGGTTGTTTAATCCCTCCATCACAAAGCCTACACAATGCTGAATTGTGGCATAGCCAGAAACAGTCATGAAATAGATAAATCAATCTTGTTCAGCTTTGACTCCTTGTATTAGATGGGATCTAAACACTGTAACAATATAAACTATCTGTTGATGTTAACCAAACCTATTCTATCTGAAAAGCATTCTATGGATGTCCGATGTGTTGGTTCGTTTTGGATTAATTCTATATGACCAAATGCATATGCACACACACGCAAACAGAAAAATTGATTTTCTATTTTTTTCTGGTAATCGATAGTTCCTTGGTGGATATGATGAGCTGCTACATGTGCATCACTGGGATGTTTAGCTAATTAGCATCATTATCCACCTCAGTGAGCATGTCACCTTTACCATTAGCATCAATGACATCATTAGTGCATTGATAACCCTGGTGATTGATTGAAATATGAACACAGTTCAGTGTGTGTGAGTTGGTACAGTACAGTGAATGGGTACAGTACATTTCAACAAAGCAATAGGGATATGCTCAGAGCACTGATCAGGGTGGATATTAGGTCTCCACCATGATTCTTTAAAAAAATTCAATCCTGGTCTCTGCGTGAGCACTGGACAGTGCTTGATTTAGACTGAAATAGGTTCCGCTACTAATTTTGGGTGCTGGTATTGTTGGTGTCGGAGGTCCACAATACTTTTGAGATAACATTTTATAAGAGGAACAGGAGCTCAAGCAGTAGAACATTTAAGGTGCTGGTACTCAGCTCCAGTGAGTTCCTGCTCAAGTCGAGCAATGGCAATGGACAAGGATACCTAAGACTGTTTTTCAAATATATTTAGATTTTTTTTTCACACTAACTCCAACAAAAATGTTAATGAGCTATGTGCTCATTAACAAGGGCTTATGCATCTTCATGCAATGGTTTAGTCTTTACTGGGTAAACCCTTTACATTAGCATCTGAAAATGACTAATTTGGTTGAGAATCAACTGGTCCAACTCTTTCTAGAAAGGCTACTGGCCCAGATGACAAAGCAGAAGTATCCGATTCTGACCAGAACCTGCCGGGAGGTGGAATTTGATCCACTGTGCTGTCATGGGCACAGTTCTCAGGGCAGATCCTTTCCATGTGAAAAGCAGCTGCGTTTTACAATCGAGGGGATTTCAAAGGAGCCGCGCCAAGCTCCTGCCTCTCAGTCGGAGCCACCTTTCCGGCCTGACCAAAATCTTTAGACCTGAAAGTTCACCGTAGGGGTTTTGTCGCCCGGTGAGCCGTTTCACATTCGATTGGCCGCTAAGACGCTGACAAAGGTGCGGCGATGACAAGACTTGTTAAGTAAATTTCAGTCATTTCAGTCATAAATGGTTTCTAATAGAGATTACATTGGGGAAAGGTCAAAGGCTTAGAGTGAGACATGGGAGATTAGTCATAGTTGTATGTTTTAATGATCTGTACTGGGTCCTTTATAAGACCTGAAAGAATGTTTGGGCTAAAATTGGGAGGTGCGAGGTACTGTATGTGATTTACCTGAGAAGTTGTGAGACAGGAAAGAGATCTTGTCACATCAGATTTCAGGTAAAATGTAATGGTATTGGACTTAGCAACAGCAGCATGGTCTGTCAGTAGCCCCGTTTATAAATGGTGCTAACACGGATCCTTTGTCCTGATCTTGTCTACATTCTGATTGTGCCCACATTTCCACAATAAAATGTGTCTATCTGTCCACTGTGTCTGCATTGTGACCAGATTTCCTGGTCCCTACCTTTATGCTAATTATATCACAGCTGTTCTTTCGAAATACTATATTTATTTATTGTAAGACACATATTGATGTAATCAGTCAATGGTGCCATCTGTCAGTGATTTTAGAGGGCGTAATAATTGTGATTAAAATGGTTTCTCTGTCCAGATCTGTCTACACTTCTAAGATATCCAGACACAATGCGTGTCTGACTACCTCTGGAGGTGGTCAGGAAAACCTGATCACAATCAGGTCACAATGTTTCTTTTGATTGTCTACACCTGTCTAAAAATGTGGGTACAATCAATCAGAATGTGGGCGAGATCAGGACAAAGGACTTTAGAACTAGGTGTAAACGGGTCTAGTATGAATACCAGGAAAAATAGATATTGTAATACGAAATAGCACGACCCCTCTGCCCACAAGCAAATATCAATGGATGGTAAGCAGCTATGAGCAAAACAGTGGAGTTTTAGATGTGAACAAATTATTAGTTTAATCCTTTTTATTGGGTCAATGTCTTGATCATCATTCCCTTCCAACCCTTAAATCAATGATGTTGTTTCAGCAAGTTTTATCATGATACAACATACTTATGTGAAAGACATAAATCTTTGTAAAGGTTACCTTTTACCAAAAACCTTTTTACTTTTTAAGTTGAGAATGTGGTTCAGTTTACCTTTACCCCAAAAAGGGAAGCAGCATGCCTTTTCAAAGAGGACTCAGGCATTCCTTTTGTAACCATTTTAATGATTACTGCCTCTATGGTCAAGAGGTGGTTGACGAATGGACTAATTCTGTAGGATTAGTCTTCGGTGGTTTGATCCAGTCAGCCAAACAAACGTGACCTCTGAGCGCTGGTCTACACAGTTCAAACCATACAGTCCGCCTCGTGGGGGTTTCAGTCAATGGATTAGCCAGGGTCAACCATAGCCCTTTGAAATGATTTGACTGACTTCGAAAGACTTGTTGAACCAAATTCACCAGAAGAACACTGAAAAAAGTTACGCCTGGCTAGACAAAGCCAGAGGCAAGAGGGATGTATCGCCTAGTTGTCATTCCACATGTGTTTTGGGGACTTCTCCTCTTGTATACCTCAGCTATACCCTAGAACCCATAAAGAATGATATGGATATGCAAGACCTGTATTACACAACACATGGGGCTTCAGCTGTGTCAGGTGGCCTTTTGTTCAGCTCTAGGATCAGTTCTGCCAGAGTGCTCTGCCAAATAAACAGTGGATGTTCCACAGAATGGTCTGCTCCACCAGCTCAAATGACATCCTGCCATGAGACAGACAGCTTTTTGGTGGGGATGCCTGAGGCAAGATTGTACTAACCTTGAATCCATTACCTCACCTTAGTGACCAAGTTGAGCCTATTGAGCTCTAATAAAAATGGTAAAAAAGATGGAATACATAAGGTGAATGTAGAATGGTTAAATTTTGCAAGCTGAGTAAAGCGGTTTGTCGGGAGATGCATTCTGCTGTAGAATGCAATGTAATTGAATGTACCACATGAGAAGCAATTTACATTTCAATGTAAGAACTCCAAAAGAAAAAAGTAGACAGAAGGGAAATTAATTCAATACTATACACACGTCAGACTAAAGCCTGTTCCCTCATCTTGTGTACTGCATTGAGAAGTAGCTCCTCTATGCGCCTCAGAATGTATGTTCAAGATGCGCCGTTAGATTACTCCATTTTGGGAATTTAGATTTTACTCAGAGATGTTTTATACATTGTGTCGAGCAGGCTTGACAGAGGCAATTTCCCAGTTTCTTTACTCGTCCAATCTGCTTCTAACTAGCTGGTCTAATGCAGCACCAGATGGGTCCCGTTCTCCCTGATGCCAGAAAAACCCAAACCGCATAAATTAAATCAAATCAAATCAAATTTTATTTGGGAATTTTGATTTTACTCCCAAATGTATCAATGTGCTTTAAAACTCTTCTAAAGGACAATATACAATTAAAATGTTACATTGCTGAAGAAATTTTGCTCATGGGCTAAAATGATTGCATATTAGCATTGATGTTTGAGATGATCATTGATTCCTTAATCACCCCAGTCCATCTAATGCTGTCCTAGATACATGCAGTATGCAGAAACTATCATTTTTTTTGTTTAAATCTGAGTAGGATTTTGGCTCTTCATACTTACCTCTTACCTAAGGGCTATCCAATATTTGTTCATCGCAAACTGCTCTCCAAATTCATAAATGTTCCTAAAATGTAAGGCAGGTGGTCAATTCATAATACATAGTTTGGGGCCACTATTTTTCCATCCATGAAATACATCTCAATAAAAAAAAGGGTGCACAGTGATTAAAATACAGCTTGGCTGATACATTTATTAGCTCATACATATGCATGATATGGCTAAACAGTCTCCGCTGTTTGCATTAGGAGATTAATCACAAGTGACAGCAGAGGGAACATTCAGGGCAGGAACCGGAGGAGCCAAGATGGACCCTGACCTATATGTACCTACATGGTAGCTAGCTGGCCAGGTTATTCGATACCATTCAGGTGTCTTGTGAGCGTAAGATGGTCATCACACGTTTCTCCTCAAAATTAGCCCCCAAGGTACTGAGGTGTAAAAAGTAGCAACTAGCTAGCTAGAAGCAGTAACACGTCCTGTTCCAAAGCATAGCCGATATGTGGGTTGCAAAACATAATGTTAGTGCAGTGTCTTCAACATGTTGTTCTTCCTTTCCAGAATATACATAGGCCTATGCTCCAAAGTTATGAAATGAGTAATTGGCAGCAGGAAAAGGTTGATTTGTCCTTGCTTTGAATGATTTTTGGAATTCATTTCTGAACACAGTGTAGTGTAACACGGATCAAAATGATTCTAGCCCAAGGATCCCAGAGCACTACTGACAGAAATAATCCCAACTATTCCTGAATCTTCAGCTTAATGTCGAAGACTAAGAGGATAATGAAACATAAAATATTGCTGGGACACATACTGACATCTTTTCCTGGAATAAACAGACAATTTTCCAAGCAATGTTATTTGTTGATACTGACTTGAATGCTAAGCATAGACATGCACATACAGAAATGTAGGTTGCATTTCTGTTGGTACAGCTCATGCTGTTAAAGGGATACTTCAGGATTTTGGCAATGAGGCCCTTAATCTACTTCCCCAGAGTCAGATGAACTCGTGGATACCATTTGTATGTCTCTGCGTGCAATTGCTGGCTAGCGTTAGCGCTATATACCCATTGTATATAGCCTCACTATTCTTATTTTACTGTTACTCTTTAATTATTTGTTACTTTATTTCGTTTTTTTTAGGTATTTTTTTAAACTGCATTGTTGGTTAAGGGCTTGTAAGTAAGCATTTCACTGTAAGGTTGAATATCTGTTGGATTCGGCGCATGTGACAAATATAATTTGATTTGATTTGATTTACTGAAATTCTATGGATATCTGCTAGCATGCTAGCAGATACCCATAGACTTCAAGTCATTGCGCTAACACTAGTTAGCATTGGCTCGCAAAATTACCTCTAAATTCCTTCATACTGGACACAGAGACATAAACATGGTATCCACAAGGTCATCTGACTCAGGGGAAGTAGATTAAGGGTCTCACTGCCAAAATCCCGAAGTATCCCTTTAATATCTGTCTTACACATTTCCTGAATAGAATCTGTAACATCACTCATATTGACAGGGAAATCAGGGAAATTATTTATTGATGTCTATTTCTAGATGGATTCTGGTTTAGGCATCACATTTATCTATTGCTATTGCAGACATGCAATATTAGCAACGCCCTATCGACTGGCAGGTTGTTATCGATCAGCCTATACTATACTATACGAGAGAGAGAGAGAGAGAGAGAGAGAGAGAGAGAGAGAGAGAGAGAGAGAGAGAGAGAGAGTAGCTGAACTTATGTAATACCCAGAGCAGCCCTTAGGCCAGTGGGATATGGATCATATTACACATGGCCAGCATGACCATGAGTTAATCAATCTACTTTTTCATTTTCACCAGGCATCCATATCAGCTGAATCGTAGCCATCATTTTGAAGTCCATCTTTGACCCCCAGTGGCAGTGTTTCTAATCCTGTTTTCATTTGTCATCCTGGGGCCCATACAAGTGCACATAGGTATTAGCCCAGGGGATATATGTATCAAGCATCTCAGAGTAGGAGTGCTGACCAAGGATCAGGTCTCCGCTCTCCATGTTATTTTATTCATTGTGATCCAAAAGGCTAAACTGATCCTAAATCAGCAATCCTATTCACAGACACTTGATGCATATGGCACCAGCTCTATCACTGAGAAATACTGGACCACAGCACACATTACTCTGTCCTTAGCTGCAGGTAAACTCATACTACTCTACAAGTCATCCCTAGCTAAAGGTAAACTAGTACTAGTCTGAGAGTCATCTCTAGCTACAGGTAAAATAGTACTATTCTATAAGGCATCCCTAGCTACAGATACACTAGTACTAGTCTACAAGTCATCCTAGTACTAGTCTACAAGTCATCCCTAGCCACAGGTAAACTAGTACTTCTCTACAAGTCACCTCTAGCTACAGGTAGACTAGTACTAGTCTACAAGTCATCCCTAGCTACAGGTAGACTAGTACTAGCCTACAAGTAATCCCTTAAATGTGAGGTTAAACACAGGTGATAATTGTTCTCTGACCATAGTGACAAAGGACTCCAGTCGAAAACAATCAGGCCTTCAGGGGATTAAACTTCAAACAGAATCAGCGAGGCAGCCAAGGATGACAGTGTTGAGTAGCAACTCTCTCTTGTTAAAGGGAGAAAATGAATCGAGCTCCAGGGGAAACTCCAGCATGGCAGCTCAGGTTACACATCTTATACGTTGCACTAAAATAGATTTGTATAGTCAGCTAAATGGTTTATGCCTTTTTAAAGGATGAAGAGTTGACTTTTACACATTTGTGATTTCCCTAACATATTGCCTTCTGTTGTTGATCCCTCAATGCAATTGCATTAAGCACAGTATGAGTTAAAATGTGTAGCTTTTGGTCAATTTAGAGAAATCAATTGTAGAGGGCCCTGACCACCCACCATTGCCTTCCCCTGTAATTTGCAGGTGCCATATGGCTCAGACAATGAATCCAGAAGTTTCATTACTCAAGATTTAATTCCCACTAAGCCCAAGTCCTAACTCTCGCTTGTACTTCATAAAACTCTCAAGTGGTCCATTTCCATTGTTGTTCTGAGGTAAAGGGAGGTGTAAACCTTTCCATTAAGTCTGATTTCCTGTCAGTCTTTTAAAAAGCATGAATAACCAGCCTTAGGCCATTGAAGTTGCTATTTCCTATGGGGCTCCATTTAATCCTAGCAACACTAAACCGACCAAGGGGCCCCTCAATGTCAAGTTCATTGTAGGTGGGACTGGGTGGGTGGGACTATCTCCAGGTCACTCTAAAAATGTAATCTTCACCTGAATGTTAACTTCCTGTGTGCCCCATCAATGCTTCAAACAGTGACACGGTCTAGTGGTTGAGGAAACTCTTTGGTAGCTGGAGTGTTGTGTTTTTAAATCCCATCTGAGGCATTTATACTGTTTTGGGGGTTTTGTTGGAACTGGATTGCCTATAACCCAGTTAAGGATCATCAACAGTTAATCACTACAAATATGTTTATTTTGTATTTGCTGTGAACATAGTGAATAGGCTTTCTGTGCGGTATTCTCAGACAACCATTTGATTGACAGATTTGTCAGATATTTAAATCATTATACAGTGACTCCCATCATGCATTTCACATTCAATGTCACATCTGTGCAATTGAACGTTATCATGTCTCTACGGGTTACTATTTGCATATGTAAATGAGCAAATCTACAGGGGAAGATAAATCATTCAAATTCTGAAAGTAAATGGACAAGAGGAAATCATGTAAAACCAAAATGTGGTCATGCTAGCTATACCATGGTGCTCTATTGAACAAGAAATACAACATCGACCACGGCTACTCAATTTTGCACCTTTGTGAGGTAACGGTTTAATTCTCCAAAATCTTCCACTGCACTAGGTAGCTCTTTGTGTTCTAATGTTCCCTCCATTCAGCCCCTTTGTTTGCTTTGGTGCAGTTGCTGTGGCGACTGAGCCCAAGGCCCCCAATCAATGGGCCATACCATTGACAGGCAGAGGAGAGTGGGAGGGAAGGGGGGAGTTGTGTTGGTGTAGCCCATTTCCCCATCTACAGGCCTTCAATTATCCATGGTAATAATGCTCCCGCTTCTCCACCACCATAAATCTAGACATGGCGGAATGTGTCGCTGACAAAGTGCCCTTGTGATTGCACAGTTCTCTGTGTTATTGTGCTCGAATGCATGTGACAGCAGATAATCCCCTGATACCTTTACAGAGCACACCTCAACCAAAACAATAGGGCTTCCATTCAGGTGAAGTCTTTGTCTTACCCTGTCCTCGTGTTTTCTTACAAAAACATCCGTGGTCGGAATCTCTGAAAGCTTAGACTTTGAAATGTTAACTACCACCTGCCACCACATTTAGCTCTCAAGCAGAAAAAAAACCCCCATTACTGCCAGTCAATTTATTTTGCGCTGCGGCTTCATTTACAGCCTGCTCAAAGATACGCTACTTGCCAGTCTGTAAGCAGTTTTACTAGGACTGCAGTAACATCCTCTGTTTGCGTTTAAACACCGGTATGCACAAGCTGTTTGGGGCCGTATTTTGACACTTGACTTCAAAGGTGCCTGACCTGCCTGTGTTGTGTAACATGACCTGGTCCTCCACCTCTGTGGCCCCGGAACCCGGCCCCCGGAACCCCTTCCGAGCTGTTCATATAACGATGCGCTGATTGACTTGGAGCCCGATGACACATCTCAGACCTTTTGTCAGCTTTTAATCATGTTTCCTCCAGGCTTGCCTCCCGCAGCTTCCGCCAAGAAAATGCTTGAGGTGCAGCTGTTGGAGGAACCTGCAATTTGTTTCAATAAAGCGTGTTGGAGGAGGGGGGTGGTGTGTGTGCGTGCGTGTGAGTAAGCGTGCGTGTGTGTGTGCACATGCGTGCTTGCATGAGTGTGGGTGAGGGGTATTTGCTTGCTTGGTCTTCATGTTGTACAGGGGCTGACTGGAATACTGATGGGTTGCGTGTCTCCCACCAGTGTATTGAAACCCACCTCAAGAGCCCAGATGGATAAAATGGCCATTTGATTTGCACAGGCCCATTGAGAGAAGACAGAGCGCTGGTGGTTTTGGCGCTGGACCACTCAGCATGGTGGCAACATGATTGGTCCCCGAGCGATTTGAACCATTTCCATCTCATTTCACATGTTGTGGTTAATAATGATATGGGAGGTACGATCCCCGAGACAAAGCCTCAGCGTAGAAGGGGAATCCTTTGACGAACCTACAAACACCAAGTGTGATTAGGTTAACTTGCACGTTTATTTGAATATGATGTAAAACATAAAAATAAACAAGTTACAAATAAAGACCACAGTATTCCCTTTGTATACAGAACATAGTCCAGATGTTTTGTCGTCTACAACAAAGCTTGTAAGAGGCCTAAATGTAGCAAAGAAGTGTTTTGTAAATTTGACCAAAATCTTCCACACTTTCATTGCCCTTATTGTTTTTTGGGGGGGTTCCCATTATAGCAGACCTTTCTTTGTTCTCATCAGCTCTGTCACAAATGTCACACTTTAATCTAGCCCTACTATTCTTACAGCCTCTCAAACCCACAGTCTTCCTTTCACTTGACAACACCTTCCGTTTGAATTTAATTTATCTTTGTACTTCCATTCTGAAAGGAGGCTGCTTTGCTGATAAAATAGAGTTGACTTCACATTCATTTAAAATGTGAACTCTTATTCTTCAGCATATTTATTTTGCTCCTGTTTTCAATTCCCTGACCTCGTATATTCAGAGGGGTTATCTAAATGCTAATGTCTCAATGCATTAAACTGAAGGCACAGTTGGTTTCACAGAAGGAGCAACTGACCCCTTTGTGATTGGGGAAAAGAGATGACAAAAACAACCGAGGATTTTATCGAGGGGTTTTAGAAAATAAAATGGGACTCCTCTTCTTCTTCTTCAGTGTTCTGTAGTCTAAACATGCATCGGCATCACAACAAAAGACATGCCATTTAGATTCCTGATGGGATCGAATCTGGTCTTTGTGCTGTGGCGAAATGTTGAAATGCTACATTTTTGTCACGAGACTTTCGATACAGCCAAGCTGCCATGGATTAGGCCTCTGTCACCACACTACTACATCTTCTATGGTTTATGGGTAGTCAGATCTGCCCTACAATAGAACCAGATACATCCGTGTTTGTGTGCGTGTGTGTACTGTTTCCAGAAATGGGAGAAAAACAATCCACATCCACCTTCCTTATACATATGTTTTCCTTTCCTATTCCTTCCTACTGTACATCATTTTTTATTTCCTTTCCTTATACATAAGTGATGCCAATTATGTGAATGTGTGCACGTTTCAACATAGTATACTTCCCGACTGGTCAAATATCCGGCATAACCTCCCTCCTTCACTCCAGCACTGTGGTGATTGGCAATGCTTTAAATCACCAGGCTACTGATAAAGCCTCACCAGGAATCTGTGGTGCCTCTGAAGAGGAGAGGCAAGCGAGTGAAAGCATTTCACTGTGTGCCCCCCCCCCTTCAGTCCCTCTCTGGGTTGTATAATACTTCACTCACATAGAGTTTGACCTTCAGAGAATTCCAATAGCAGCCCAATTTGGTCCAGCAGCCATTGCAAGCAGCAGCAGCAATAGCCTCATTTAGCTTTTTTTCCCTTCTCTTTGCTCAGTCTAAGAAAAGCTAGCCTCAGATATTTCTCCTCATAGAAAGCAGGTAAATGTGATGATTCATGGGCCAGCCAATAACTAGATGTGTTCAAGCACAAGGATGTTAGAGTGTAATCAAACATTGCCACAAGGCCTGGACTTTAATAGTAAGCGCTGTGAGAAACGAGGGAAGTATAATATAGCTATTTGTGCCCGACACACTATTCTTGCCTGCATTTGTGTCACTAACATTCACGCTGTACATACATCCTACAATACATCATACGATCTGCATGTAACATGATCAGATTCAGCACATGACAAATATCAATGCCCCTTCTGGCTTTGTCCTAGCCTGGGTGCCTGGGTGTTTTGTCCTAGCCTGGGTGCCTGGGTGTTTTGTCCTAGCCTGGGTGCCCACCTAAGATGTTTGGTTCCACTCCTCTCAAGTCCTGCAGTTATGTAACGTTTGAATTTGCTTCTGACCAAATATGGGCTTATGATCCTCCTCATGGTTCCACTCTGCTATGGCCTCCCTTCACATAGAAGCTCCGGTTCAACAACATAGCGAGACCCGACTTCAAAACAAACAAAAACTAAAAACTCATGTTATAGCTCATTCTTGCAATGTACGGTGCTCTGCTTGGCGCCCAATACACCTGCAGGATGTTTTGGGTAAGGTGAAGGAAATGAAATGATTCTCTTTGACAAGATAGGTTTCATCTCAAATCTGTATTCTTCCGTCCAACCTGAAAGATTTCTCAATGGGAAATGCGCTGATGCTTCTATTCAAAATGATCAAAATACACCACAATCTTGCTAGATTTTACTCCTGGTTCATGGACCTGCATAAAGCAGTCATGAATAAAATGACAGCCAGGCTGAATGAATGGCACTTAAACAAAATGTGCACATTGTGGTGTGGAATGAATGACACAAAATGAATGTGCCTTCAGCAAAGACCCAGGCTGTCAATGTTTCTGGTCTATTGTGGTAGGCAGGATATTGTCAGGCTGGCTCCCATTACCTTTTACACCGCATACACATAATCCTCATTCACACTGGTTTTGTTTTCACCCGAAATGTCTACCTGACATCTTGAACCACCTCATGATTCAGGGCCTAAATTAGTTGGGAAACTATATGAAATGCCACAGCACTTGTGCCCAGGTGCACAGTGTTACAGTACTACACTCTCTTTGCCAACATGTGCCTTTCTGAAGTTCCTGCCTATGAACTAAAATAATATCATACAGACCAAATATTGCTATTACTGGCTGTGACAGTCAGATGATACAATCAATTCTAATAATTACCCACAGAAGATCTCATCCCTTGCCATCATATATGTACAACATATCTTTAGTAATTTCATATTCCCAAATCTCTAGATCCACATGATTTAGCATTTCTTTACATGCTAAAAATGTAAGTAAAAGACTGTCTTACAAAATTCAAATGTTCATGTTTTTCATTCAATCAAATAATAACTCATTACATAATAATCCACTAAATATGGAATTCCTATCACCAACAGAAACAGACACTATACCTCTCAACATAGCAGCCGGTGTTACAGCTACACTCCTGACTTCTATTCCAACCTGCTGTAAGACCCCCACCACCCTGGCCCTAACCCCTCCACCCTCCCTTGGTAATCACTGAACCCAGAGATCTTTAATTACACTTCATTATAAAGGACATCATGAAAGGAATATGGCTTCTTGCCACTGCAGCTTGGCTACAGACAGCCAGTCAGGCTGGCTAGCTGACGTGGACGACAGGTCTTCATTTCTCCAGTTAATCTCCAGCGTTGAACACACCGCTGGCAGCTCCCCTATTGTTTGGGCTTCATCAGGCTAGATTGGAACCAAGGGGTCTTTCATGAGAAACGTGGGCATGCAACTATTCTCCTGCTATTCTTGGACCTCGACTGTTTGCTTTTCTGAAGTGTCTGGAGGTCAGCTTTTTGACATGAAAGCGTAACGCTTGGGACGATGGTAGTATTCACCGGCCTCGCCGTGCCGGGAATGAGACTCTGGCTTTGAGCGCATGCCAAGTTTCCTGTCTGGCGAAGGAAGTCGACAAGAGCAATCACCAGGAAATGAGACACGCAAACCGCAAAACTGATTGCTTTGTTCTATTGTATTCTCAAGATCTTGAGAGACCAATGGCAAATATTTCCCCTTCATCATTATTGTGATTAGTATTATGGGCAATGTTAAGGTGTATCACGAATGCCACATATTTCATTGTGGGCTAGGGGGAGAGAGAGAAATCCAAACAGAAAGGCATGATTTCTCTTTGTTATTTCACGGCCCCTGCCACCCAAACCTCTTTGTGCTCAACAGGCCATGACAGTGCACACAGAGCCAATTCGAGCGTGACGCTATTGTAGCTGAATTTGTCCGGATGGCTTGTCCTGGGGATGGCTCGGATGGCTCGGATGGCTCGTCCTGCTGGGATGGGGTTGTGTGTCAGTAACCCAGGAGGGCGGTTCATCCCCTAAACAGGATCAGACCAAATCCTATAGGTAGATGTACATGGAGACAGGATTAGCCATTTTCCCACACCTCCATTGACCAATCAATAGGATCAACACAGATGCTATATAGCCATATGTGCTGATAGGGTTGTTTGAATGCAATATGAGCTTCACTTTACCCCTCTATCACCAAGCTTAGGTTAGAAATCTAAGGCATATAGACATTTGAATGAGCAATGCATTATTTATTTCTGTCTAAGTATTTGTATTTGTGATCCTTTGCTAGCACTTCATACTGTTAGTCGCTGCCTTTCCTTATTGCAGATTAGGGTTTATTTTAGCCTGAATACCCGTCTCTTTAGCTAACATTCCACTCCTTGCCACTCCATATCTTTGGCAATTACAAGGTGTGGAATGCTAGCTAAAGAGACTGGTACACAGGCTTCTTTATACCAAAGCTGAGCTACAAACCTTTCTTCTGGGTAGTCATTTACTATGTTCCTTCTATTATTTGGTATGTTTACTTGCAGATGCTGTTTCCATTGCAACCTTGAGTCTATGATCCTTTTGTTTTTGGAAGCTGCACATAGCTGCCTATTATTATAACAAAATATACTCATTACATGTGATTCAATTGGCATGGCTCCAACAGAGACCATTTTTACTACAAATTATTGTTTGTGTGTTTGTCTCGGGCATAGACCAAGTACTTCTCTAATTAATTATAATGTTTTAGCCCTGTATTCAAAACAGGCTAATTCCATTTTGAAGGTCAAATTCCTTTCTTTCAGACGGGTTCCGTAGTTAATTGGATTTTTAGTTATATGTGTTGCCATTTCAATTAAAGCTTTCAGTTTGATGATTGGTGAATGCCCTCTTCTCCTATGGTTTTATTAGCAGCAATAAATTGTCCAACTAGATACTATAAATTATGTTTTATTCATCATTTTACACATAATATATTTTCACTTAAATGGTGGTGAATTCATTTGACATAAAATAACGGCTGAAAATGAAACGTTTTTAAATGATTGATTTGTTCCAATGACATGGTGTGGTTCCTTTCATCAGCACGTAGCAAAGATAACCTTTTTTCAGTCCCCATCTACTTTGCGTCATTGCTTCCCGTTGCTGTACCATTTCTTTGGATGCGCGTCACTCTCAAATATGTTTTCTTTTGCTCAGGACTAGCTATGCTAAGCTATCTCGTTAAAACACTTAGTACTTGATCTCGCTCGGTGGAGATAGGGCAGACAACTTCACTTTCTCTCTCCCACAGGTGGCCAAAATATCCAGCAAACCTTCCCTCCGTTTAGCTGCCTTCAGCCAAATGCGGAAGGCGCCACTTGCTTGTGGCCTGGCAGAAATTGAATGTCAGTGGTTGTTTATTTTAGACGCTTTATTGCTGACTCTCCCAACCTAGTGCCAAACACTGGTCTCTCGCCTCACCATCCGCCTGCTTCCTTTGCATAACATATTTCACACATTGGTGTTCCCATTATAACCCTCCGAAGCCCCTGTGTCATCCCATTCAAAAGTTTAAACACACAGCAGCCTATTAGGCTTGTCTGTATTGACACAGACCAACTCTAAAATCGTTTGCAAAACTACTAAACGTTTCTCAGAAAGGACATTTTAAGTGAAGTAAATTTCCCCCAGCTCTCAGAGGCTCTACAAGTTTTCAACCGACTGCAAGAGAAGTACTCTATGTTGTCAACGCCTGTGTTACTAAGAATGTGTGTTTACCCAGGGACTTCCGGTTTGTTCTTTGTCTGCTAGCTGCTACTGCTAATAATGTTCTAGTGTAAGGGCCCAATTCAATCCATATCGCTGAAGCGTTACAGATTTCGGCGCTAGAAATGTGAAGTTAATAACCGATTCCACCGACATATCCAGCATTTACCGTGAATGCCATCGCCGCCAAAGCGGGGACATTACCTTCAAATTTAAATTGGGCTTCAGTGCTGAAATTCCATGATACAGACTGAATAGAGACATAAATTGCCTAAAATGAATGTTATTCTCAAAAGATTATTCAAAGCAAATTAACATGAATGTACATAGAGTTAGTGTGCTAGTCTAGCATTTATGGCTTTTAACACACAAATAAAATGCCTGCCTCAGATAAAGCCTCCAGTGGTTTCTTTCAGAATTCTTCTTAGCTGTCTGCCTTGTCTCCCCTCCTGAATACTTAACATTCCCCAGTCTGTGCAGAGCCTCATATTATGTAGCATCAGCACAAGCAGGCCTGGCAACTCATGAATAGGGTCAGTTAGATTTCAAATATCTTCTGATGAAAAGAGGCTGGAGCTGTGGTCGGAGACTGGAGCAGCTCCCGGCTGTTCCACAAAGGCAAGCTTTCAAAAGAGGGGAGACGAGGGATGGCGAGTGAGGAGTGAGGGGGAGATAGGGGGGAGAGAGCGTAAGGAGGATAGAGAGTGAGGGGGAGTGGGGAGAGAGAGAGAGGGGAAGCGAGAGAGCGGGAGGGAGAGATGGAGAGATGGAGAAAGAGAGAGGCTCAATAGCATATCTGAGAATCCCTGTAAAATGCCAGGCCACACAAAGGAACAGGTGTTTGGTGGTTTAAGGTTTCAGGCAGAGGGAATGATGGGATAACGGGATGTTGACATGCATCGATGACAAAAGGGGAATTGTTCATGGACATGATGTTATTTTAAGGGAAAACATGCATTAAAGAATAGAGAGACAAAGAATGATGACCGCTATGAAATAATTTCCCATTAGTATCCCCATATCTTCATTAAAATCTGAAAAAGATTCAGCCTAGACTTGGTACATATGCAAAGATATGCTTCCCATAAGTTACAATATTGTGCCAAAAGAATAGTTGAGTTCTTGTAAGGATTGTAGTTAGGAGTGTGGTGTTGTAACAAAAATGATTGACCCTAATTGCACAAGCCCCACAGAACAGTACAGTGAAGTAAGGTATAATTTTGTGTCTGAGGCTGGTGACAATCTATAGATACTTAAAGAAAGTCAATACATTGGGACCCACTGCTCTGAGGAAAAACATTACAGGTCTTAAGTGGCAAGTGTTGACAGGTGAAAAGCTTTTACCTTCACAGCTCATTTATCAAAGGTCTTCGACCACTTACCACACAACACTTCCATTTTCTGACAGCGTTTATGTTGCAAATAGACCAGCATGTTAGTTGAGGTGGTTCATACACAGTATGATTGATAATGTGCATCAGCAGAGCTTCAGGGATGATATTGTAGTGGTCAATCAATGATATTTTAACATAATATAATTGAGCTATTCCAAATACATGAATTTGAGAACATATATACTCAGGGTGTCCAGACTGAGAGGAAATAAAACTCCTCAGGCTGTCCGTCAAGCTGACACTAGAACAGCAGAAACACTTTGTGCAACCGTGCCATCCATTTTCCCTAACAACAATCATTGCCTCACCAATGTCCAGAGTGATTACACTTCCAGCTGGGGAAGCTAGCATTAGCTATGAAAAACAGTGTGTCTAGGATGTACAAAAATAGCTTTTTACTGTTAACTCACACAGGTGTGTTCTGTTCCTCCCAGGCTTATGGGGAGATACAGGGGAAGGATACCGTGCAGAGCAGGTTGTCAGGTGCACCAAATTAATGGAAATCCTACAACGGCGCTAGCTGCCGCCAGGCTAGAAGGGTAGCAGCTGGCAGGCGAGAGGTTCGCTCTCTTTGCCACTCCCATTAATGTGGCATGGAAACTTGTTTCAGGCATCACCGCAGCGTGTTTACGACTCCCGATCTCTCCCAGAAGGTGGGATATGGACGGAGAGAACAGACAGCAGCTGTCTATGAAATCCTGTGGATACGAGTCAGCAAAGACCTTTATAAATGATTCCTTTCAAGGACAGTAACTGCACATATAGTTCAGTCCACAAACCATGAACCATATAAACATTATAAGTGCTATGGGTTTAATCTTTTTAATAAGATAGTTTTCAGGCTAGAGAATAACAGACCACGGTGTCACAAGTTTGTTAATTTTGTCTTTTTCTGGTGGTCTACAGTATCTCTAAGAAGCAGTGTTTGGGAAGCTACTCTGAAAATATAGTTTACCAAGCTACCAATTACTTCACACTGGAAGAGGATAAGGGTATCTTTAGCTTATGAGAAATATAGCTTACTGAACTAAAGTTACTTAGAAAAAGTAGTTCACTACATGGAATGTGTAATTTAGCCTAATAAACAAAAAAAGTATGAATTAGGCACGCAAAAATTGTTTCAGGTTGGTGTGATGGCGAAAAAGAAAGTATTGTGTAGTTCCAGTAGTTAGTTAAACCGCTACATTGCAAAACAGTACTGAACTACTACCGATATTGAGTTTAGTTCAACTACCACGAAGCTACTGCAAAATGTAATGAAATTACTAGTTGAACTAATTGTAGTTCACCACTGTACGTTACTCCCCAACACTGTTATTTAGCCATGGCTGTTCATTTTCACACTCCCTGCCATTACTTGGGTAGCCTACTTTAATTAGAGAGTGAAATGTATTTATAGTAAGGTTTACATGGAGAAATTCAGACCTCTCTGAAATGAAAATCGATGGCCCACACTTCAGCGAAATATATTTTACTTAAACCTTCCCTGAACGCTTGAAAAACATAACAAGTGATCCTCCCCTGTACCCAAAATAAAAATTAAAACAAAGTGGATAGCAGAGAGCGTTTACTCTCACTTCTTTCACAGACCAGAGTGCTAGATGTGCACTTTTAGAAACTGTTCTTTATCCTTGAAGCATTACATGGCAATGCAGGAATTTTGATAGTGCACAGGGCTACGGGCCAGAAGGTTGTGGGTTCACAGACCAGTGTGAGCAAGAGTAAGGGTGGAATGATCTTCTTTATAGTAAAAGCATTGCATGAATCTATCATCGTATTTGCAGGTCCACAAAAAAATTGCCTTCAAATTAAATTTCATGCAATTCTACGTCATTTGATATATTAGCGGAATATTCTTTAATACCACAGAAATGACTGAAATTACAGGCTAAGAATGGACAGAGAGATAGGCCTATGTGTTCATCTTATCATATTTCTCTAATGCCAAATCAGTGTGTCTTGTTGCAATGAAACTGTCCCTCTGCAAATAATGAAATCTGAGACATTAGGAATCTCAGCATGGTACTTTAAAAAGTTAGGTCTACCTTTCCACCCCAGACAGAGTAGGCCTACTGAAGCAGAAAAATGTAAGATTAAACTGCTGTGTACTCTTCTACCGTGGCTTAACCCAATGAAAGAAGGTCACAAGTGTTTCCCTAAAAGCTGTCTTGGGTTTAAACATCTTCAATTGTACAGAAAGTGAATAGCTTAAACAATTGATAGTGACAGAATTAGAATACTTCTCAAGCAATGTCTATTTTTTGTCTCTTCGGATATAGAAGGTTGTAGCTCAGCTTCTGTATGTAAAAAAACTCAACTAAACAATGACATCCCCATATGCAAGGAAGTCACATCTTTCCTGGGTATTTTACAGTTTGTTTCTAGCATAAAGCATTGCGAACCAAAGCACTGTTATAGATCTCTTTGCATAATCGGATCCGTTTCATTTTCTTCAAAATCTTAAGCTAAGTGGTAAGCCTGTGCTTTTTGAAATTTGTATTAATAAATGGCATACCCTCTCATACCCCCTCAATTCAAGTCCTGGTTTTATATTAACAGCCTTTCATTGACATAGAGGTAGGCTATTTAAAGAGTTAATGGTGGGTGGAGGAGTTGACTGACAAATCCATGGATATACAGTAGCAGCCTATTGCCTAATTTAATCTGTCTAACTGGTATTTCTTAAATAGGATGTAATAGGCTCCAACACAAAGCCTTCTTGTTGTTAGTAAAGTGTAATTACAATGAAGAAGGTTGAAATGAATTATGCCTACTCAAATCCGCCTACTTTCAGCACCACGAACTGTCCATTTCTGATTGATTTGTGCCGCGGTGGCTGCTGCTTCAAGTTTCAGCACCACAATGTAAGTTAGTCAAATCTGGTTTATTGTGAGGTCAATAACTCTGATAAATGCATCATGGGCAAGAAATAAATTGTTTTTAATCAAATCAATTATAGTAGTAGGAAGCTATCAAATTTGACCTCTGGTTCTCCTCATCTTCAGGCTCTCCTTCTCAAACTGAACAGAACATAGGCTATAGGCCAGTCCGCGTGCAAGATAGGGCTTGTCCAAAAAAATCACTAATCTTGGACTCCTCCTGAACTGCCACCGTAAGTCTACTTACCACAGCCATTGGTTAAGCAGCTGACAACATTTCTTTTGATCAGCAAATGCAGAGCAGGCTGGGGCTCAGGGTTGGAATACCCATTGCAGGGTGTAATGCAGCCTAGTTTTGTTTACACCATCCCAGCAGCTATCTTAGAAATATAACTTTGCTTTGTGCTTCTAGCAATTCGTAGCCTACAGGCTATGGATCATTTGATCGAGACCACACTAAATAGCCAATAGGCGTACTTGATATTGCGCTCCCAGAGGAGAATGAGAGATGAGGGGCTGCATCGGGCACACATCGATATATAACCTAATAAGCAACTAATTCAAAAAACACTGAGAAATATTGACATTCCATCAATGACAGATTACATGACCCTCCTCTGGAGGAGGAATTTCTTGACTGAAATTGAAAAAGCATGACCCTCCCCTATTTTCCTCTCGGTAACCATTCTGTACATTTGTATCCATCCCTAACTGCCATGACAGAACATAAGACACAATAACAGATTAGTCTGTTTCGTAACAAGTTGAAATGGTTGAAACACTACAACCCCCTCCTCCTCACCACTAACAACTGAAACGTGTTTGTCTGACTTCTACTGAAAGCCTTCAATGAACCTGAAAGTGACTTCCAAAATTATAAATAACCTCATTAATCCATCTGATGCATGATGGGAATGTGGCCCCGACATTCACACATCCAATCAGCGTCTCTGGGAAGATCAAAGGTGTCTGAGGACACTAATACAAATCTCTGAGGATTAACATCGGATGAAACCTCACAGGAATTTCAGTGGTTCTGAGGGTAAATCCCGAAGTGAAATCCAGTGAGGAGGAGAAAAGAACTCCACAACAAGAACTACAACTGTAGGTATACCTCCATTAAACAGCACATACATTAAGACATGTTATTGCATGTTGTTAAGTGTATGTTTTTCTAACTGTAAATATTAGGGACATTTGTTGCTGTGTGTGTGTGTGTGTGTGTGTGTGTGTGTGTGTGTGTGTGTGTGTGTGTGTGTGTGTGTTTTAAATGTTTCCCAAACCAAGCTTCCCTCTCTATTCATTCCTTAGATTAGAACTTTTAACTTGCTACCAAGTATCTTCTGAAAGGCAAACTGAACTACTCACTTGTCAATTCGTCAGAGATGAAACAACACCATGACAGCAATAACACTGGTGTTAGACTAAGAGAAATTGTTTTTTTTGTCCTCTTCACTTCAGCTGTCGACATCAATTTAGTGTACAAAGGAGCATCTGTGAGCCCTGGGAAAAAAATGGGCTCATGCTCTTTTATTTTGGAACAGCAAAGAAACAGATGGACTTCAACAAACATTGTACCATGTACTCAAGACATGCTCAGAGACTGGGTTCAATTACCCAGACTTCCCTGACACTGTTCAGACAAACAGGTTATACAACCCTCACCTCATAGACTATACAGCTTTGAAGGGCAGTTCATATTGTGATGACAAATAAAGAATTTTCACAATATATCTGTAACAATATATTACAAATGCTGCGTAATGAGTGTAAGTAGGCTTTATTGATCACATACTGTATGTTCACATATACAATATGACCAGTTTTTATGAGAGGCAAAAGTATGTCAGTGGGCGAACATTCTAAGCACTGAGATGTGGGTAGAGCTGATTCTCTACCCACCAATCCAATATCCACACGCCTCATGGAGGGAATTGTGCACTCACTCATCCGCAAGAGAACACCCATTTGGCAGTCTGGTCTGCTGCGCTATCTAAGTTACAAGTTGTGACAAGCCCTGATGGCTCCTGTCTCTCAAGCCAGGCTATTTATTAGAGTCTATTCAGCTCCATTTCTTGCAAAAATAAACAGAGTGCCAAGCAGCAGCGAAAGTGCTGACAGCGAGAATAGTTTCCAGGTTGAAATAAAGCAGTCTGAACTGCCCTAGGACACCGTGGCTAAGCGCTAACCCCGTTAACTTTGTATAGCCCTCCGTGACTTCACCCCTCCTTTCCAGTTGACTTCAGGTGCAATCATTTGCAGAATAAATGGTTGTGTCATTGCTGAGAGAGAGAGAGAGAGAGAGAGAGGTCAGTTAGATTTCAAGTATCTTCTGATGAACAGAGGCTGGAGCTGTGGTCGGAGACTGGAGCAGCTCCCGGCTGTTCCCCAAAGGTAAGCTTTGGGATGGTGGCCACTTTTTCTACTGAGCCCTCCACTAGAGAGAGAGAGAGAGAGAGAAAGGGAGATGGGGGAGAGAGAGGCAGAGTGAGAGTAAGGAGGAGAGAGAAAGAGCGAGGGGAAATAGAGAGAGAGCGAGAGAGAGAGAGAGAACGGTGTCTCCCTGACAGAGAAGTTAATGAACAGGAAAGGATTAGTGTTCCAGTGATGCAGTAGAACAGAGAAAAGAGAAAGTGCATGGTTCAATTAAATGTTAAATGTCAAAGGTGAAGTAAAAATCTGATGTTTCTGTTCTTACTTGTACTTTTAGGCATAGCTATTTTAAATGAACGCTTCACTGCCAGTATTTTTCATTAGATTACTATCAAAATTCTCAACATTAACATTGTGAATTTATATGGCCAGTCTTATATTTTCACCTAACCCATATGATACTAATATTCTTGTATATGAACATTCAGGGAAGGCAAAAGAGACCAAAAAAATACCCCTGTACATTCCATATGGACGAAGCTGTGATTTGCCACCATAACAACAATGTGTTCAGCTGGAGTAGAGAAAGGTAGCTAACCGAAAGATATTCATAACATAGGCCTATTCTGGGTTGTTAAGACTGAAAATATGTTTTGTACATTTTACCCATTCATAATCAGTCTGGAAGCCTTTTTACTAAGAAAATATGTTGCTCTCTCATGTGCATGATTGATAAATGCATTAACTGCAGTGCAATAACAACTACCTCAAAAGTAGAATAATAAACAAGTAGGATCATTCCACCAGAAGAAAGTACGCAGAATTCCACATAAAAACATAACAAATACAGAAATGGACAAGATCCGGTGTCATTTAATAGCAAAGTAGGTTAGGTTGGAAGGCCTCAGGATGATTGAGGTGAGGATTTGTACAGGGAAACTCAAATCTGGGGAATTCAATTTCCAGATCAGTAGGTCACAACCTCTCTTTTAAGGGGTGATTGGCAACCCCATACTGCCCATGATTTCCCAGTGCCTTCGGTCTCTGGTGGGGTTAATCACTTCCTCAGACCTCCTGGTGGGGAGAAAGCCTGGTGGGGTTAATCACTTCCTCAGACCTCCTGACAGGGAGCAGGCCTGGTGGGGTTAATCACTTCCTCAGACCTCCTGACAGGGAGAAGGCCTGGTGGGGTTAGTCACTTCCTCAGACCTCCTGACAGGGAGAAGGCCTGGTGGGGTTAATCACTTCCTCAGACCTCCTGGTGGGGAGCAGGCCTGGTGGGGTTAATCACTTCCTCAGACCTCCTGGTGGGGAGCAGGCCTGGTGGGGTTAATCACTTCCTCAGACCTCCTGGTGGGGAGATGGCCTGGCGGGGTTAATCACTTCCTCAGACCTCCTGACAGGGAGCAGGCCTGGTGGGGTTAATCACTTCCTCAGACCTCCTGGTGGGGAGCAGGCCTGGTGGGGTTAATCACTTCCTCAGACCTCCTGACAGGGAGAAGGCCTGGTGGGGTTAATCACTTCCTCAGACCTCCTGACAGGGAGCAGGCCCGGTGGGTTTAATCACTTCCTCAGACCTCCTGGTGGGGAGCAGGCCTGGCGGGGTTAATCACTTCCTCAGACCTCCTGATGGGGAGCAGGCCTGGTGGGGTTAATCACTTCCTCAGACCTCCTGACAGGGAGAAGGCCTGGTGGGGTTAATCACTTCCTCAGACCTCCCGACAGGGAGAAGGCCTGGTGGGGTTATTCACTTCCTCAGACCTCCTGACGGGGAGCAGGCCTGATGGGGTTAATCACTTCCTCAGACCTCCTGACAGGGAGCAGGCCTGGTGGGGTTAATCACTTCCTCAGACCTCCTGACAGGGAGAAGGCCTGGTGGGGTTAATCACTTCCTCAGACCTCCTGACAGGGAGAAGGCCTGGTGGGGTTATTCACTTCCTCAGACCTCCTGATGGGGAGCAGGCCTGATGGGGTTAATCACTTCCTCAGACCTCCTGACAGGGAGCAGGCCTGGTGGGGTTAATCACTTCCTCAGACCTCCTGGTGGGGAGCAGGCCTGGTGGGGTTAATCACTTCCTCAGACCTCCTGATAGGGAGAAGGCCTGGTGGGGTTAATCACTTCCTCAGACCTCCTGACAGGGAGCAGGCCCGGTGGGTTTAATCACTTCCTCAGACCTCCTGGTGGGGAGCAGGCCTGGCGGGATTAATCACTTCCTCAGACCTCCTGATGGGGAGCAGGCCTGGTGGGGTTAATCACTTCCTCAGACCTCCTGACAGGGAGAAGGCCTGGTGGGGTTATTCACTTCCTCAGACCTCCTGATGGGGAGCAGGCCTGATAGGGTTAATCACTTCCTCAGACCTCCTGATGGGGAGCAGGCCTGGTGGGGTTAATCACTTCCTCAGACCTCCTGACAGGGAGAAGGCCTGGTGGGGTTAATCACTTCCTCAGACCTCCTGACAGGGAGAAGGCCTGGTGGGGTTATTCACTTCCTCAGACCTCCTGATGGGGAGCAGGCCTGATGGGGTTAATCACTTCCTCAGACCTCCTGACAGGGAGCAGGCCCGGTGGGTTTAATCACTTCCTCAGACCTCCTGGTGGGGAGCAGGCCTGGCGGGGTTAATCACTTCCTCAGACCTCCTGATGGGGAGCAGGCCTGGTGGGGTTAATCACTTCCTCAGACCTCCTGACAGGGAGAAGGCCTGGTGGGGTTATTCACTTCCTCAGACCTCCTGATGGGGAGCAGGCCTGATAGGGTTAATCACTTCCTCAGACCTCCTGATGGGGAGCAGGCCTGGTGGGGTTAATCACTTCCTCAGACCTCCTGACAGGGAGAAGGCCTGGTGGGGTTAATCACTTCCTCAGACCTCCTGACAGGGAGAAGGCCTGGTGGGGTTATTCACTTCCTCAGACCTCCTGATGGGGAGCAGGCCTGATGGGGTTAATCACTTCCTCAGACCTCCTGACAGGGAGCAGGCCTGGTGGGGTTAATCACTTCCTCAGACCTCCTGGTGGGGAGCAGGCCTGGTGGGGTTAATCACTTCCTCAGACCTCCTGACAGGGAGAAGGCCTGGTGGGGTTAATCACTTCCTCAGACCTCCTGATGGGGAGCAGGCCTGGTGGGGTTAATCACTTCCTCAGACCTCCTGACAGGGAGAAGGCCTGGTGGGGTTATTCACTTCCTCAGACCTCCTGATGGGGAGCAGGCCTGATAGGGTTAATCACTTCCTCAGACCTCCTGATGGGGAGCAGGCCTGGTGGGGTTAATCACTTCCTCAGACCTCCTGACAGGGAGAAGGCCTGGTGGGGTTAATCACTTCCTCAGACCTCCTGACAGGGAGAAGGCCTGGTGGGGTTATTCACTTCCTCAGACCTCCTGATGGGGAGCAGGCCTGATGGGGTTAATCACATCCTCAGACCTCCTGACAGGGAGCAGGCCCGGTGGGTTTAATCACTTCCTCAGACCTCCTGGTGGGGAGCAGGCCTGGCGGGGTTAATCACTTCCTCAGACCTCCTGATGGGGAGAAGGCCTGGTGGGGTTAATCACTTCCTCAGACCTCCTGACAGGGAGAAGGCCTGGTGGGGTTATTCACTTCCTCAGACCTCCTGATGGGGAGCAGGCCTGATAGGGTTAATCACTTCCTCAGACCTCCTGATGGGGAGCAGGCCTGGTGGGGTTAATCACTTCCTCAGACCTCCTGACAGGGAGAAGGCCTGGTGGGGTTAATCACTTCCTCAGACCTCCTGACAGGGAGAAGGCCTGGTGGGGTTATTCACTTCCTCAGACCTCCTGATGGGGAGCAGGCCTGATGGGGTTAATCACTTCCTCAGACCTCCTGACAGGGAGAAGGCCTGGTGGGGTTAATCACTTCCTCAGACCTCCTGACAGGGAGAAGGCCTGGCGGGGTTAATCACTTCCTCAGACCTCCTGATGGGGAGCAGGCCTGGTGGGGTTAATCACTTTCTCAGACCTCCTGACAGGGAGAAGGCCTGGTGGGGTTAATCACTTCCTCAGACCTCCTGATGGGGAGCAGGCCTGGTGGGGTTAATCACTTCCTCAGACCTCCTGATGGGGAGCAGGCCTGATGGGGTTAATCACTTCCTCAGACCTCCTGGTGGGGAGCAGGCCTGGCGGGGTTAATCACTTCCTCAGACCTCCTGGTGGGGAGCAGGCCTGGCGGGGTTAATCACTTCCTCAGACCTCCTGACAGGGAGAAGGCCTGGTGGGGTTAATCACTTCCTCAGACCTCCTGGTGGGGAGCAGGACTGGTGGGGTTAATCACTTCCTCAGACCTCCTGATGGGGAGCAGGCCTGGTGGGGTTAATCACTTCCTCAGACCTCCTGACAGGGAGCAGGCCTGGTGGGGTTAATCACTTCCTCAGACCTCCTGGTGGGGAGCAGGCCTGGTGGGGTTAATCACTTCCCCAGACCTACTGACAGGGAGAAGGCATGGTGGGGTTAATCACTTCCTCAGACCTCCTGACAGGGAGCAGGCCCGGTGGGTTTTATCACTTCCTCAGACCTCCTGGTGGGGAGTAGGCCTGGCGGGGTTAATCACTTCCTCAGACCTCCTGGTGGGGAGCAGGCCTGGCTGGGTTAATCACTTCCTCAGACCTCCTGACAGGGAGAAGGCCTGGTGGGGTTAATCACTTCCTCAGACCTCCCGATGGGGAGCAGGCCTGATGGGGTTAATCACTTCCTCAGACCTCCTGATGGGGAGCAGGCCTGGTGGGGTTAATCACTTCCTCAGACCTCCTGATGGGGAGCAGGCCTGATGGGGTTAATCACTTCCTCAGACCTCCTGATGGGGAGCAGGTCTGGTGGGGTTAATCACTTCCTCAGACCTCCTGGTGGGGAGCAGGCCTGGTGGGGTTAATCACTTCCCCAGACCTCCTGACAGGGAGAAGGCCTGGTGGGGTTAATCACTTCCTCAGACCTCCTGACAGGGAGCAGGCCCGGTGGGTTAAATCACTTCCTCAGACCTCCTGGTGGGGAGAAGGCCTGGCGGGGTTAATCACTTCCTCAGACCTCCTGGTGGGGAGCAGGCCTGGCGGGGTTAATCACTTCCTCAGACCTCCTGACAGGGAGAAGGCCTGGTGGGGTTAATCACTTCCTCAGACCTCCTGACAGGGAGCAGGCCCGGTGGGTTTAATCACTTCCTCAGACCTCCTGGTGGGGAGCAGGCCTGGCGGGGTTAATCACTTCCTCAGACCTCCTGATGGGGAGCAGGCCTGGTGGGGTTAATCACTTCCTCAGACCTCCTGACAGGGAGAAGGCCTGGTGGGGTTAATCACTTCCTCAGACCTCCTGACAGGGAGAAGGCCTGGTGGGGTTATTCACTTCCTCAGACCTCCTGACAGGGAGCAGGCCTGGTGGGGTTAATCACTTCCTCAGACCTCCTGGTGGGGAGCAGGCCTGGTGGGGTTAATCACTTCCCCAGACCTCCTGACAGGGAGAAGGCCTGGTGGGGTTAATCACTTCCTCAGATCTCCTGACAGGGAGCAGGCCCGGTGGGTTTTATCACTTCCTCAGACCTCCTGGTGGGGAGCAGGCCTGGCGGGGTTAATCACTTCCTCAGACCTCCTGGTGGGGAGCAGGCCTGGCTGGGTTAATCACTTCCTCAGACCTCCTGACAGGGAGAAGGCCTGGTGGGGTTAATCACTTCCTCAGACCTCCCGATGGGGAGCAGGCCTGATGGGGTTAATCACTTCCTCAGACCTCCTGATGGGGAGCAGGCCTGGTGGGGTTAATCACTTCCTCAGACCTCCTGATGGGGAGCAGGCCTGATGGGGTTAATCACTTCCTCAGACCTCCTGATGGGGAGCAGGTCTGGTGGGGTTAATCACTTCCTCAGACCTCCTGGTGGGGAGCAGGCCTGGTGGGGTTAATCACTTCCCCAGACCTCCTGACAGGGAGAAGGCCTGGTGGGGTTAATCACTTCCTCAGACCTCCTGACAGGGAGCAGGCCCGGTGGGTTTAATCACTTCCTCAGACCTCCTGGTGGGGAGAAGGCCTGGCGGGGTTAATCACTTCCTCAGACCTCCTGGTGGGGAGCAGGCCTGGCGGGGTTAATCACTTCCTCAGACCTCCTGACAGGGAGAAGGCCTGGTGGGGTTAATCACTTCCTCAGACCTCCTGACAGGGAGCAGGCCCGGTGGGTTTAATCACTTCCTCAGACCTCCTGGTGGGGAGCAGGCCTGGCGGGGTTAATCACTTCCTCAGACCTCCTGATGGGGAGCAGGCCTGGTGGGGTTAATCACTTCCTCAGACCTCCTGACAGGGAGAAGGCCTGGTGGGGTTAATCACTTCCTCAGACCTCCTGACAGGGAGAAGGCCTGGTGGGGTTATTCACTTCCTCAGACCTCCTGATGGGGAGTAGGCCTGATTGGGTTAATCACTTCCTCAGACCTCCTGATGGGGAGCAGGCCTGGTGGGGTTAATCACTTCCTCAGACCTGCTGACAGGGAGAAGGCCTGGAGGGGTTAATCACTTCCTCAGACCTCCTGACAGGGAGAAGGCCTGGTGGGGTTATTCACTTCCTCAGACCTCCTGATGGGGAGCAGGCCTGATGGGGTTAATCACTTCCTCAGACCTCCTGACAGGGAGCAGGCCTGGTGGGGTTAATCACTTCCTCAGACCTCCTGGTGGGGAGCAGGCCTGGTGGGGTTAATCACTTCCTCAGACCTCCTGACAGGGAGAAGGCCTGGTGGGGTTAATCACTTCCTCAGACCTCCTGACAGGGAGCAGGCCCGGTGGGTTTAATCACTTCCTCAGACCTCCTGGTGGGGAGCAGGCCTGGCGGGGTTAATCACTTCCTCAGACCTCCTGATGGGGAGCAGGCCTGGTGGGGTTAATCACTTCCTCAGACCTCCTGACAGGGAGAAGGCCTGGTGGGGTTAATCACTTCCTCAGACCTCCTGACAGGGAGAAGGCCTGGTGGGGTTATTCACTTCCTCAGACCTCCTGATGGGGAGCAGGCCTGATGGGGTTAATCACTTCCTCAGACCTCCTGATGGGGAGCAGGCCTGGTGGGGTTAATCACTTCCTCAGACCTCCTGACAGGGAGAAGGCCTGGTGGGGTTAATCACTTCCTCAGACCTCCTGACAGGGAGAAGGCCTGGTGGGGTTATTCACTTCCTCAGACCTCCTGATGGGGAGCAGGCCTGATGGGGTTAATCACTTCCTCAGACCTCCTGACAGGGAGCAGGCCTGGTGGGGTTAATCACTTCCTCAGACCTCCTGGTGGGGAGCAGGCCTGGTGGGATTAATCACTTCCTCAGACCTCCTGACAGGGAGAAGATCTGGTGGGGTTAATCACTTCCTCAGACCTCCTGACAGGGAGCAGGCCCGGTGTGTTTAATCACTTCCTCAGACCTCCTGGTGGGGAGCAGGCCTGGCGGGGTTAATCACTTCCTCAGACCTCCTGATGGGGAGCAGGCCTGGTGGGGTTAATCACTTCCTCAGACCTCCTGACAGGGAGAAGGCCTGGTGGGGTTAATCACTTCCTCAGACCTCCTGATGGGGAGCAGGCCTGGTGGGGTTAATCACTTCCTCAGACCTCCTGGTGGGGAGCAGGCCTGGCGGGGTTAATCACTTCCTCAGACCTCCTGGTGGGGAGCAGGCCTGGCGGGGTTAATCACTTCCTCAGACCTCCTGACAGGGAGAAGGCCTGGTGGGGTTAATCACTTCCTCAGACCTCCTGGTGGGGAGCAGGCCTGGTGGGGTTAATCACTTCCTCAGACCTCCTGATGGGGTTAATCACTTCCTCAGACCTCCTGACAGGGAGAAGGCCTGGTGGGGTTAATCACTTCCTCAGACCTCCTGACAGGGAGAAGGCCTGGTGGGGTTATTCACTTCCTCAGACCTCCTGATGGGGAGCAGGCCTGATTGGGTTAATCACTTCCTCAGACCTCCTGATGGGGAGCAGGCCTGGTGGGGTTAATCACTTCCTCAGACCTGCTGACAGGGAGAAGGCCTGGAGGGGTTAATCACTTCCTCAGACCTCCTGACAGGGAGAAGGCCTGATGGGGTTAATCACTTCCTCAGACCTCCTGACAGGGAGCAGGCCTGGTGGGGTTAATCACTTCCTCAGACCTCCTGGTGGGGAGCAGGCCTGGTGGGGTTAATCACTTCCTCAGACCTCCTGACAGGGAGAAGGCCTGGTGGGGTTAATCACTTCCTCAGACCTCCTGACAGGGAGCAGGCCCGGTGGGTTTAATCACTTCCTCAGACCTCCTGGTGGGGAGCAGGCCTGGCGGGGTTAATCACTTCCTCAGACCTCCTGATGGGGAGCAGGCCTGGTGGGGTTAATCACTTCCTCAGACCTCCTGACAGGGAGAAGGCCTGGTGGGGTTAATCACTTCCTCAGACCTCCTGACAGGGAGAAGGCCTGGTGGGGTTATTCACTTCCTCAGACCTCCTGATGGGGAGCAGGCCTGATGGGGTTAATCACTTCCTCAGACCTCCTGATGGGGAGCAGGCCTGGTGGGGTTAATCACTTCCTCAGACCTCCTGACAGGGAGAAGGCCTGGTGGGGTTAATCACTTCCTCAGACCTCCTGACAGGGAGAAGGCCTGGTGGGGTTATTCACTTCCTCAGACCTCCTGATGGGGAGCAGGCCTGATGGGGTTAATCACTTCCTCAGACCTCCTGACAGGGAGCAGGCCTGGTGGGGTTAATCACTTCCTCAGACCTCCTGGTGGGGAGCAGGCCTGGTGGGATTAATCACTTCCTCAGACCTCCTGACAGGGAGAAGATCTGGTGGGGTTAATCACTTCCTCAGACCTCCTGACAGGGAGCAGGCCCGGTGTGTTTAATCACTTCCTCAGACCTCCTGGTGGGGAGCAGGCCTGGCGGGGTTAATCACTTCCTCAGACCTCCTGATGGGGAGCAGGCCTGGTGGGGTTAATCACTTCCTCAGACCTCCTGACAGGGAGAAGGCCTGGTGGGGTTAATCACTTCCTCAGACCTCCTGATGGGGAGCAGGCCTGGTGGGGTTAATCACTTCCTCAGACCTCCTGGTGGGGAGCAGGCCTGGCGGGGTTAATCACTTCCTCAGACCTCCTGGTGGGGAGCAGGCCTGGCGGGGTTAATCACTTCCTCAGACCTCCTGACAGGGAGAAGGCCTGGTGGGGTTAATCACTTCCTCAGACCTCCTGGTGGGGAGCAGGCCTGGTGGGGTTAATCACTTCCTCAGACCTCCTGATGGGGAGCAGGCCTGGTGGGGTTAATCACTTCCTCAGACCTCCTGACAGGGAGCAGGCCTGGTGGGGTGAATCACTTCCTCAGACCTCCTGGTGGGGAGCAGGCCTGGTGGGGTTAATCACTTCCCCAGACCTCCTGACAGGGAGAAGGCCTGGTGGGGTTAATCACTTCCTCAGACCTCCTGACAGGGAGCAGGCCCGGTGGGTTTAATCACTTCCTCAGACCTCCTGGTGGGGAGCAGGCCTGGCGGGGTTAATCACTTCCTCAGACCTCCTGGTGGGGAGCAGGCCTGGCTGGGTTAATCACTTCCTCAGACCTCCTGACAGGGAGAAGGCCTGGTGGGGTTAATCACTTCCTCAGACCTCCCGAAGGGGAGCAGGCCTGATGGGGTTAATCACTTCCTCAGACCTCCTGATGGGGAGCAGGCCTGGTGGGGTTAATCACTTCCTCAGACCTCCTGGTGGGGAGCAGGCCTGGTGGGGTTAATCACTTCCCCAGACCTCCTGACAGGGAGAAGGCCTGGTGGGGTTAATCACTTCCTCAGACCTCCTGACAGGGAGCAGGCCCGGTGGGTTTAATCACTTCCTCAGACCTCCTGGTGGGGAGCAGGCCTGGTGGGGTTAATCACTTCCTCAGACCTCCTGACAGGGAGAAGGCCTGGTGGGGTTAATCACTTCCTCAGACCTCCTGACAGGGAGAAGGCCTGGTGGGGTTATTCACTTCCTCAGACCTCCTGATGGGGAGCAGGCCTGATGGGGTTAATCACTTCCTCAGACCTCCTGATGGGGAGCAGGCCTGGTGGGGTTAATCACTTCCTCAGACCTCCTGACAGGGAGAAGGCCTGGTGGGGTTAATCACTTCCTCAGACCTCCTGACAGGGAGAAGGCCTGGTGGGGTTATTCACTTCCTCAGACCTCCTGATGGGGAGCAGGCCTGGTGGGGTTAATCACTTCCTCAGACCTCCTGACAGGGAGAAGGCCTGGTGGGGTTATTCACTTCCTCAGACCTCCTGACAGGGAGAAGGCCTGGTGGGGTTAATCACTTCCTCAGACCTCCTGACAGGGAGAAGGCCTGGTGGGGTTAATCACTTCCTCAGACCTCCTGACAGGGAGAAGGCCTGGTGGGGTTAATCACTTCCTCAGACCTCCTGATGGGGAGCAGGCCTGGTGGGGTTAATCACTTCCTCAGACCTCCTGATGGGGAGCAGGCCTGATGGGGTTAATCACTTCCTCAGACCTCCTGATGGAGAGCAGGCCTGGGTGCTGACACCGGCCTGACATTCAATCAACATCTCTCTCTGCCCCCAACCCCTCTCTTGCTCCCTCCATCTTTCTCTCTCTTTTTATATCGCTCTCTCTCGCTCTCTACTGTACCTCTCTCTCCATCTTTCTCTCTCTTTCTCTCTCCCTTCATCTTGCTCTCTCTCAGAATACTAATGTGCTAATGGTATGCTGGCATCGCTTGAGGACGGGTCAACAGGGAGAGGAAGTATTAAATGTGCTTACATATGGATGCTCAGACTTAGTCACGGTGCTACTGTTACACTGTCCTCAAGAGGATGGGGGGGCTCAGCTTTTAACCTAGGCAAGTCCCGGGCATGGATCATATGGGCCATAGACATTCCATATGTGTAATACACCACAAAGACAGCAGGACGCCTCCTACATGTGAAACACAGCATAGCTCAAGAGAAACACAGACCTAAGCACAAGTCATGCACATTGTGCACACATAATGCTGTTTTTGGTTTAATACTCCAGTGGGCTAAATCAGGGTAACACAGAGTATATCTTGGGAGTCTTACACAAATCTACTTTGAAACAAAAGTATACACCTCACATAAATTGTTATGGGCTTAAAAAAAGAAGACACCTGAACCATGTCCGATATAGAGTTGAAATGTCGTACATTTTGAGTTTGCATACCAATATTACACTTTATATACATCACAGAAGACTGAAATATATATATTTTTTAAACATTTGACATAGAAACTACAGATTTTCGGCATTTAAAACAAAAATAATAATGTTGATTCATTATGAAACTATGAAAAACATGAATAACATTCACCAATGAGGCCACAGGGTCATTTGACTCCACAAAAGGGCCTAAGGAGCATTGTGTAAATGCACTGAAGTGTTATATTAACAATACAAAGATAAGCTAAGATACAGTATGTCCTCGTGTGCTTCAATGGAAAAACAGAGAGGGTTAGACACTGGTTACTGGGCTAACACGTTTACAGATCCTTCTTGTTGAAGAATAACAATACCACTTCAGTAAGGATCACAAAGAGTTGAAATTCCAAACAGGAGCATATCATTGGCTCGGACTTGGAACTGATTGAAGCTTATTCATTCATAAATCTTGAAAGAAAAGCATGAGCACAAACATATGGAAGCCCTTTGCCTGCATGATGTCCACGTGAATGTATTATCCATTGCGGAGCCCCGAACTGGGAGGGAGATTATTTTTCGACACACACAACCAAAGGCGGAAAGAACCCTGGCAGCAAAGATATCTTGAGAAGCCATTCCACATATGGAGCCAATTATTTCAATAGTGTTTTCCAGCAATTCCCACAATTCCTCCCCGAGTGGAGCGTCCACACTGCAGCCTCATGCCTGAACCAAATCTAATCTCAATTATTATTTTGTCTCCGACACACAACAATCCTTGATTGCTGAGTCTCAAGGTGTTGTTTCAAACACTCAGAAAAAAAGGGAATTTGATCAAATATTTTTAGTCTTGTCAGAAATCTGCAAACAAGCACTACGTTGCAACAGTTTTTGTGTTATGTCAGGCTGATTAATGTAGACTACCATAGCAGAGTATGAGGTCTTTTGGTGAGTTAGGCATAAAGCTGTCTTCTCTTGAAAAAAAGAGATTCTGCGCAGACTAAATCCTTCAGCTCTGTCATCTTTCTTCCTCTCTAGTTTTAATTGGTTAAGATCTGGAAAAAAACAGCAGCATGAATCTAAGTTGAATTCTAAATGGAGCATCTGATTACACTGCGAAGGACCAACTAAAGTCACCATTGAACCTAAAAGAGTCTATATTGAGAGTTCTGTCCTATTCAGTAAGCAAAATGAGCTCTTGCGAGTTCCCAAGTGAAAACGTGTGTTTATTTTCCATGAAACAGATGATTATCAATTTCAGGGGACCCCTGGGAATTGCTTTAGTGAGTTGGGAATCCTGCCAAGGTGGAATAACAGAATCTAGAGTATTTAAAGACTTCCATTTGGAAGCTGGTCTCATTCACTCCATACCCACCTAAAGGACAGTGCAGCATCTCTAGTGTGTAACATTTTGTAATCTCACATGCATAATGCACCATTATAATACATAACTTGTGTGACAATCATTTCATAAGTGGTCACATGGGGGTTGTTGGTGGGAAGAAATGTGGATACAGATTGTTATTTACATTACGTATTTAATAAAAACATGTCACTAATGTGACCGTTTTTTCCCCCCAAAGTCTTGTAGATAAAAATATCTTAGTCATTTTATTGAGACATACTAGAAGCTTTGGATCCAGAAGGATTTCCATCCTCTACAATCCCTAGTGTAGAAGCTGGTGACTCCTTGTTCAGGATGTCCTGTAGGTCTTCACAGGACCTTCACAGAAAGCCCATGCCTTTAGTGGGCTTCACAGGACCTTCACAGAAAGCCCATGAAAAGCAAGGCCGCTAGCGCTACCCCACTGAGGGAACACATTGTGGTATTAGTGACATTCTCCAGCAGGGAGGATTTTCAGGAGTGATAAAGTGCTGACTGAGCATTAATTCACTTTTTGTTCCCAGCTATGCAACTTCTACAGAGCAGCGACACAGGGCAGAGCTTGAGTATGCAGCCAAAGCAAAGCACCAATAACACTGCCTACAACAAGTGAGATTCTGAAGAGAATGTGTTCAATGCATATTTACATGCTGCATTTGGGCTGAATGAGATGTTTGGTGTTTGTTATTCATATCCGAGAGCGATATTTAATCGTCGAGTTAATGATTGGATAGTACTACTGTATCTCTGTTCATTTTCTGTAGGTCTGATTGGTGTTGGAGGTACAAAAGGTTCAGTGGCTACTTTTGATGTGCTGTCACTGTAGAAGACATCAGATTGAAATAAAATGGGGTTATGACTTAATACCTTCCAAGATGTGATCTCATAACCTTTCTGAACAGTGCAAACCCCAGACATAGAGACATCCAATACCTTAGAATCCTTCAGGAATTCCATCCTCATGTGGATGAAGTGTTCAGCATTCAACCCGTTCAAACAAGGTCCTATACCACACATGCAAGGTCCAATATTAGACCTTGTCTTTTTGTCTGCCACGTAAATATGTTTTGATATAGATTTTCTTCATTTCATACAGAACCTCTAAGTGTAGAATTTGACACTTTCACACTAAGCCTTGTTCACCCTACCTGTCAACTTCTCACAAATGGCTTCCTTTGCTGTCTCTACGTGTTGCTATGGCCAGATGAGCCGCATCATGAGAGGGACAACAGCCATTACTTCGGACAACATACATATTCACCAGCATCTGCCTCAAACAGAATCCACTTGCAAATCCCAGGATGCATCTCTCCTGGATTTCAGGCCATGACATTTCACCTAACACAATGTCCACCTGGCTCGGAGACTTGAAAAATGCATCTCCAGAGATTGGCATTTATTTCATCCCACATTTGCAAGGTGAATTCTAAATGGGTATTTTTATACTTTCACACTTTCTGGTTTTTCAGAGTGTACATTTGTTTTGCAGAGTGAAGTCGTTTTCTGGTGTTTATATATATATATATTTTAATTGAAACTTTATTTAACTAGGCAAGTCAGTTAAGAACAAATTCTTATTTACAATAATGGCCTACTCCGGACAATGCTGGGCCAATTGTGCCCTATGCGACTCCCAATCATGCCCAGATGTGATTCAGCTTGGATATGAACCAGGGACTGTAGTGCTACCTTTTGCACTGATATGCAGTGCCTTAGACCGCTCCGCCACTCAGGAGCCCTAAGCTAGCATGTTGGCAATCACAGACCAAGTGTGTAAACTGAAATGGTATATTTTCTATTGTTCAAATATCCCTTACTTTTTTCTCCAATGAATTCATTATTCCAGTCATGACTGAATAGCATTTTGGATTGCAGTTGTAGGGATTTACTTGCATGTGATTAAAAATGGAAATAATTAGATAAATGTTGACTCCCAGGTCAACCCAATTACCGTAATAAGACTTTTATTTGCCTTCGTTCTTTGGCTTGGGTGACATCAACCAATGTAGCACCTCACCCCTAGGACCTCATAATACATCCTCCTTCCCACCAGCCTAATGACAAACTGTCTACTCTGATCTAGTCTTCTACTTTAGCGTTTTCTGCTCCTAATTGAGAATAAAGGCAGTAAACCTGATCCCTTCTGTGTCCTCTTGTTTGTCTGCCAAACCCAAGCTTGTGGCCTACTTTGGATACCCCATAGAGCCTAGTGAAAAAGAGTTCCCATCGATCACCAGCCCCACGTGTCAAAGCTGCCCTAATAAAAATAGGTGTAAGTAATGTGCAGGGCAGATATGAAGCAGTGGGCCATTTGCTGGGTAGAGATATACTGCAGGTCATAAACCACTGGATCCATGTTGTTTGTCTCAGTCAATAACGTTACATTACCCCTGCTACCCAGCCTGTATGATATCAACACAAGCCAGTATGCCAAAGGATCTCCTGATTTGGTCAAAATCAAAATAAATCCTGAGCAGCTTCGTTCAGTTCTTCTTGACTGATACACTGATCTCAAAACATACATGAACTAACACCAAAATGCATTGGAACGTGCTTTACCAGGTGAGCTAACTTCAGCCAGATTCTGCCTATTGTGAATATTAAAGATTACCGTTCATGCTCTCAGGATATGTCAATGTAAACAAACTGTCACAGAGAGCTTTTTCTTATCACATGCATTGTTTCAAAACACAGAACCTGGTGGGTATACCCAGTTGTAACTAGTGAAAGTGATATACTGTAAACCCAACTGTCACCTTCCCTAGGCATGTGGAATTTCCTCTACATCATGCTGCATAAGTGTTTTCACAACACAATGGAGATGTCATCCAGGGACATGGAGAGCTACAACCCTATTCACTGGAGAAGTGACCCTGGAGAACGCAGGAGGAAACCCCCTTGCCGATAACAAACAATTCACTCGCTTCCCTCAACGACTCTGAAGTGTGAACTTGGTGTGTGTATATATATGGTTGTAATGAAAGCAGGAAGGAAGCCAATGACTTTGTAAATGACCAGCGAGTGATGTATGAGAGCCTGGTTAATTGCAGTAACACACGAGGTGAAACGGAGAGTAACGGCCCTGTCGCGGGGTCTCACCCAACTCCCGCTGTCACAGCATGGATGATGGATTTATTGCACAAAGCAATTTTCTTGATGAAATATTTATGGCAATCACTTTCGGTGTAACACAGCGAGCCATTCAATCATGCGGTCAGTGGACAATATTTAATTCCCAGATGAAGGCGAGCTTTACAGTTTTAGGGTAAATGACACCACACAACAAGTCCCTTACTGTTGTCACAGCAAGGATGGATAGATCGATTGAGGCAGAGAGAGAGATGCAATAGTCAAGAAATATAATCCTACTGTATACCCACCTGCCATTATAGACAGGAAATTGCACCTGGAGTACCACAAAATGAATAACTAAATAATAACAAGCAAGCATTTATAGAGTGAGGAAACATTTAGAAAGTGTCTAATGAAAAAATACCAAAAGAGTATTACTTTAACAACAAAGTAATGCACCTGCTTTCACAATCATCAAACTTTCTCTTTGATGGGAAACACGTATTACACTCCTCTTCCTTCCATTTTAAAAGCTTAGGCCTAAAACGCTATTGATTGGCAACTTAAACTTCAGATTTTAAACAGCCTGGCGTTTATTTTTTTAAGCACCGCACAGTATCTGTGACATTGTGCACGGAGGGATTCAAAACAAATTGAATCACCTAAATCAAACGTCCGTCTCATTTCTTTCCCCGCCAGAGAAAATAAATGCTCCATAAAAATGCAAAGAGCCATTGTGGAGTGTGTATGGTCTCCGTCTTCCTCTCCAAGGGCAGCAGGCAGGGTGAGGAGAGGAGGGAGCGGAAGCCTGGGCCTGCTGGTGCTGCTCTATGATGCCTTTGACTCAGTGCTCAAAGCTCAACTGAGCGGCCAACGCCAAAGAAAACCTACTTGTGTCCCCCGGACCTAGCTCCTGGCTCCATGATAAAATGCACATTCATGTAATTGTACAGCTCATACCTGACTGCGTACACAATGCCTCCTTTTTGCTCGCTGCTTGGCTGCTTTTCTGACCTGTCGAAGCCCCCTCCTGAGGCTCTCTTCAGATCCGCGGTCCAAGACAAATCGGTCGATGTAAGTCAGCCTATATGACCAATAATCACTCTGGAATGATTGCCACTCAGGGTTTGGGATGATGTATTTGGGTATCATTACTTTACAGATTATTCTGCATGCCCCTCATAGATTCACTGGTCTTAGAAATGATGATTCTAAGATAAACATATTTGAGAAAGGCGGTCTGTGTTTTAGCATTTCTTATTCATAAGCACATGAAAACAAGAGTTGAGAAGTTCTAAATGCCAACAGGAGATTTGTTGGACAGATTTTCTGAGTTCAGGAAAGCAGCTGCTTAAACATATCAGTACTGTAAACATTGGCTTGGTAAGCCTGGAACACACAGCTGATGACTAAGCTGTTTACCACATATGGGTGTGAATATTTAAAACATCAACTGGTGCTGAAGCATTGATTTGAGAAATGAAGTCGTGCCTACATTTTAAAGTGTGTTTTGCAACTGGCTGAGAAGTCTGAAATGGTAGTCAGCAGGGTGCTTCTATAGAGACAAAGTAACACAGAGACAGAACTGAAGCCTTCTACGCTCCACAATTGCAATGCTTTGAAAGCCTTGGATTTGGTCATATTGTTTTTTTTTTGCACCACCAGCAACAGCTTATCTAACACACACATTAAGGTGGAGAAGAAAATGACAATGACATAGACGGTGTACAATGAATCGGTAGACAAATACCTAAAAACCTTCTCAAACGTTGCGATTGAACCATTACAGGATGTCACTTGTCTGCAGACCTCACCAACAACAGTGTTCACACAGATCCAGTAGCCTTTTCACAAGAACCCATTCTATCTCCCTGTCAATCATAAAGCACCATGTTTTTCTCAGACCTGTGTGGAACGGGGAAGCAGGCCCCTGCATTCAGACCAAAGACATCTATCTCAACTCAGCGCCAGCAGGCCCCGAAGTACTGTAATCTCTCTCATTGATTAAATGGGCTCCTGAGTCCGAGGGGGTGCCTGTTTCCTGATGTGGAGCAGAATCGTATCGAGAGTGCCTGGCAAATCAGGGGGATAGAGCATCTTAAGTTGCTTTTTGATATGCCCTGATGAATAAGGCCTGATAGGGTGTAGGCTTGAAAGGCTTCAGTGTGGGCTGCCCAGGGAGAGGAGGTCTATAGGCCTGCCTCTTATATAGGCTCTGGATGGATGTGCACTAAGTTGAAGGAGCTTAGAAGCGCAGACTCACAACACCCAGGCTAATCTGCTTCTCTCTGCCATCTGTTGGCTGATAAGTGTACCTGCTTTGTCATGACTCACAGATCACATGCTGTAGCTTTGCATTAATATGGCCCACATTAATAACTCCTTCAACCAGATTTCCATGCTTACATATTTGATTATACTTTTATTATAGCATTACGACAGCATTAAATCAAATTGCCTTAGCCTGGCTAGATTAACATGTTCAATGATTGGGAAAAAGAGGAGCTGGAAATTGATTGACTGTCTGTTAGCTGTGGGAGCTTGTATCTAAATGTAATTACGCGGTCATTATTGATACTTTCAGAAAATAGGAGAGGAAAGAGGCTGCTGGCTAGATCAGGAACTGAGAGTGACAAAGTAAGGCTTACCCTGGATCTTGGCAGCGCTCAGTCGGGGGAGATGAGACCATGGTGACATGACATCCTATCGCAGGGGAATGAAGGCTTAACTTCCCAATACCTTGTCTGAAGGGGTAAAAGCTGGTTTGATGCTGCTCAACACTACATCATAGCAATGGCAAGGATGCAATTTCATTTCAATTCAGTCAACTCATTAGGACTTTGTATTTTTCTATTGCCTTTGTAAAAATTGCAATTTGGGAATTTAAGATCTTTATCACATCTTGAATCCGCTTACTTAAAATGGATGTGATTGAGAAGAATGTGCCTGATATGCCAGAGACTAGAAGTGTCATCTGAAGTGGGAAAGAGAAGAACATGTTTCCCCATATAACAGACTCAAACTAATAACTATTAGAGCCATTGACTGTGATCAATGTCGACAGACTGTTCCTAGAGTCCCAGGGATATAGCACCTTTTTTGAGGGATTGTGTGTGTGTGTGTTGCTTATGAACTAATGGTGATAGAAATGGGCAGGTTTTCCTAAGGGAACTGTTGAATTTCAAAGCAGTCATAAGCTATAAACTTAAATGAGAGCAGGGGGAAAAAACAACACACTGTAGGCTGCCCACCCTCAAAACATGCTGTGAGGTGTGGAAAAAACAACACACTGTAGGCTGCCCACCCTCAAAACATGCTGTGAGGTGTAGAAAAAACAACACACTGTAGGCTGCCCACCCTCAAAACATGCTGTGAGGTGTGGAAAAAACAACACACTGTAGGCTGCCCACCCTCAAAACATGCTGTGAGGTGTGGAAAAAACAACACACTGTAGGCTGCCCACCCTCAAAACATGCTGTGAGGTGTGGAAAAAACAACACACTGTAGGCTGCCCACCCTCAAAACATGCTGTGAGGTGTGGAAAAAACAACACACTGTAGGCTGCCCACCCTCAAAACATGCTGTGAGGTGTGGAAAAAACAACACACTGTAGGCTGCCCACCCTCAAAACATGCTGTGAGGTGTGGAAAAAACAACACACTGTAGGCTGCCCACCCTCAAAACATGCTGTGAGGTGTGGAAAAAACAACACACTGTAGGCTGCCCACCCTCAAAACATGCTGTGAGGTGTGGAAAAAACAACACACTGTAGGCTGCCCACCCTCAAAACATGCTGTGAGGTGTGGAAAAAACAATCATCACTAATATAATGGGTTAGAGGAAGAGCTTTGAGATAAACAAAATAGTATTTTATGCAGTATAAGGAGCTTTTCCGTTTCAATGGTTCTTATTTTCCTTTCAATAAAACATAGTCAGCACACAGCCTGACTGCCAACTTCAATATGTCTCTCAACAGGCGTCATGTCACATGGTCAGGCCAAGAGACCCACCATTGGCTACGGGCAGTTTCCATGGAGACGAGGCTCAGTGTGCCTTCCTGGAAAAATGTAAACAGTGAGTGAACACGGGAGGATTTATATAAATTGTTTTCTAATCTTGTTTTCTAATTTCCATGTTGGAATGCATGCTGTCTGAAAATAGGAGAGAGAAATAGGGGGGGGGGGGGGGCGAGTAAGAGAAAGAAAGATATCTTCAACTTGATATAGTTAGTGTGTTCTTCTCACTGTGTTGTAAAAGCATTGCATAGAAATATGGTCATCAAACAGTTTAGTGGTTCACTGTTATCCCCTCTTCTAGTGCATTCTAACAAGTGATTCTTTGGCTGTATGCTTAAAAAATGAGCTTTGTTCCCATTGGTGGACGTTAGACTCAGTGTGTTCAAGGCACATAAACACAAAACAAGTAGAATTCATGTTATTCCATCCCACATTCTGACTACAACCTAAGAAGTACAACCAGACTTCCTTGAGTTCATTAACATGTGATTTACTCTTGCATGGAGTAAATGAATGGAGTTGGATTATCAACCCTGTATTACTATTATTCTCTTGGACCAATTAAACGTCAATCATGCTATTATCATTTCTCCTTGTTATTCATATAATTATGTGGTCCCGAAGCAATTGAGAGAATGTGCTTCTTTGTTGCCTCAGTGAATCTGTGGATTTCCTTGGGATGAAGATTAGATTCCTACTGAGGCATGCCGGATGAAGGAGGAGGAGGTAAGTGATGTGATGTGTAGTCAGGAAACACCTACTACGGTGTCCATTTTAGGACACTCTCAGCCTCAAGCCTCACCCTCCTTGACTTAAATGTTACCCCTCCTTGTGTCAATTGTCATGAGTGAGGCACGAGCCTTGAGGTTGAGGTTGTCCCATAATGGACACCGTACTGCACTGTGAAGGGTTAAGCTTCTTAACTCAGCTCCAGTTTGTTCACACAACTTCTCATTATCAAGACTACTGCATCCCCAACCCATTTGAATTATCTGCTGTTTTAGGTCTAATGCTGAGATCCACATTCGTAAACCATTTGAGTAGAGTTCTGGGGTGGGGGGGGATGTGGTGTTTACAGTAGCTGATTTTGTTACTGCTTAGACAGTAGCACAGAGCGAACACAGCATGTTTTCACAACAATGAACATAAAGCAGCCTCCCTTCGAAACAAGACAGGGTCCTACTTTACATGAAGTGTCCCTGAATTGCATGTCTTTACATGGTAGTTACATAGGCCAGTACAGTGTAATTACACTGTAGGTACACATTTTTAAATGATTATTGTTTTTTTAACATTTTTTGTTGTTTAGATATAGTACAGCTATACCCGTTGTATACTAGCTGCATGTCTCATGCAGTGTCCTGTTGCCATGTCTGTTGCTATGTGGATGGCCATCTTCATTATTTCCATTATTATAAAGCTTATTAATTGGAAAATTGGAAATAGCAAAAGAAGAGTACATTATGATAACTATGATGTTTTTATATAAACATTGACATTTTCTGAAATATCATGCAAAATCCACACAATCCACTAAAACATCACAAATGAATGAACCCATTCATGAATGACCCTTCTTTCGTCAGCCACACTAATTGATCAAACTGATTTAGGTTCTGTGAAAACATTATTACTTGAAGTTAGTATAGTCCACTGAATGTCCACAATAACTGTTTGTGAGCTTTACTAACTGATGTGGCTAGCCTACCACGAGAACAAAACGCATGCACCATATTGCATAATGCTTCAACCAACTGCATAACTGCTTTGAGGGGAGGAACAAAAACAAATATCTGGTTTCAAAGAACAAACAAGGTGCCAAAGGCAGGAGAAGAAGTCTAATTCTCTGCATGCCTTCCTCATTTCTTTACACCTACATACTATACAGTTATCTTCCCCAGACTACCTCTGATGTAAGTAGCACTATTTTAAAACCTGGCTAAGGTGCTAGAAAGTCAGCCAGCTATCATGGCTATGAAGACATAGCTGCCAAGCAATTCACTCCGTTTCATCAGTCTATCTTATTCAACCAGTGCCATCCTTAGCGAGATGTTTTAAAGTGTATCTTGTAAAAGGGTCAAACGAGACCCTGCACATTGCAAACTATTACCCCATGTGCTTTATTGAAAAGGCTTTGATGTAAAAAAAAATATAATCTCACGCTGGATATGACATATAAAAGGGAGGCATGTTTGGGTGGGAGACCTCTTCTGACTGAATGTTCAGCTTGGACTATATTTACATAAAAGGCCGTCCGTCCTCTCTCCTCGTCTCTTCGTCAGCAGACAGTGGTTGACTGACAGTAATTATCAGTCTGTCTTCCACAGACACGTCTGTCCTGAAACAGTCCCCAAAGTTGACAGACAAATCAATTAGGATGAATATCATGTAAATGTGAAAATATGAATTGACATGTACATTTTACAAGGACTTAATGAAGCATACAAACACAAAATGCAAATGTTGATCTTTCTCATGATAAGTGAACAATCTTGATAAGTTGTTGGTGATCACACTCTTGGAAAGTGGCAGAATTAATTGCAAAAAGAACAATTCTAAAAAGCTATGTGAAATGTTGTGTGATCGTTCATTTGACAACTAAGCTGTGCCTTCTAGTGTTGAGTATCCTGTACAGTAGCAATTAAAGTAGCAATTAAAACATGTACATACTAAGGTAAGGACACATAATGATGCCTTCATTTATCTTTCACACAAGGCAGACTCCGTCCTAATATGGGCACTGTAATCTTGGGATAAATCCATGTGACTTGGGCTTTCACGTAAACGATTAATCTAGATTTTCACATCACTATAAAAAACAAGGCTTTGAATAATACATGCATGTTGTGTCCTCTTCTTGTTGTTGTGATGCTTATACTGTAGAACCATTAGGGTACATTTCTGTGATGGCTGTCACAAGTAATGGCACAGTACTTGGATTCAATCAGAATTAAATCAGAATTCCAATTAAAAGGCAAATGGGATCTCGCTAGTCGGAGCTCTTTCATCCGCTCAACTCCAGAGGTGCCTTTAATTGATCCCTCCATAAATATGCATCATTAAAATGAGAGTGACTTCACCCTCCCAATTCCACCATGTGCAAATACAGAGAGAGCAGCTCTGAACATTTGAAAAAATACGAAGTAGTTGGTTCCGAATAAAGACCTTTAGCTGAAATTCTCTCATATTCTAATGAATACAAGGACTTGGACACAGATGACACCCGTCAAACTGTAGGTGTGCCTTTGTGCATATGCATTTGACTGTTGCTTGTCTGTGGGTAAGCTATTTGAGCTACTTAGAATAGTGATGCTTGGTGCTTGGTTACATTTGTTTGTGTAGACGTGTAGAAGATTAGAAGTTTGGAATTCAGGTTGACAAATGACACCAAAAAGAATGATGACACCTTGAACATGCACAGTGAAATGCTTGCAAAAAATGTGTCTGGATGCTATTTGTCTCAGAGAGACTATCAGTGAATATCTGAAAACAGACTGGAAATAAATTCCTTTTCAACTGCCATATGGGCTGCCATATCAGGTTAAATGTAAGCTCAGCCTATCATATCTAAACTATCCACTGTTTCACCAAATGTCATTATGAAAAGCAGCACCATCTGTAGCAAGCCTGTAGGACCCCACAAGATAAATATATTAATCAGAATTTTAAAAACTAGATTTCCACAGTCCAATTCAGTGCACTAAAGTCAATGCAAGGCATATTATTCACAGACAAAGGGAGATTAAAAGAGACTATAATGCATAGAAATGGAAGAGATGATTGTCCGCATTGATATACAAACATTTTCAGACTCCTTGGATCCCTGCGATTATGATATTCAAAGGGGGAAGAGTACGGATGTACGTTTAATATGATAATGGCATGTAACTTCACACTCCAAGATCAGAGGCGGCGGCAAGAGGTCATGGCTTGAAAAGAATGAACCGTTCCGAGAATTTTAGAGACGACAGCATTCTTGGGTTTTTGTTATGAGGAGTCAGTGTACATTGTACAAAGGAACAAAGATCTGTAAGAATCGACACTGGACCACAGATGATAAATATTATGATGAATAATATATTAAAACATATTTGCTCAGAAGCTCTGGATATCGGATAACGGTAACTGTTTACTGTGTAGATCCTTGGAATAGAGCAAAGGAACAGATGCCACTGCATTGCCCTCATATCATATCGCCAGGAATTCCCTTTCTGCTCACACAAATATGCTCTACCATCTGGTAATTATTGTAAAAGAACCACAGCGTTTTGTTTCCACCACCAATAGTTAGAATAGGTAAAAGCCTGTATGTGGTACACATTCAACCACAGTGTAGTAGGTACACAAAAAGGGTAGGTGCAAAAAAAATAAAAAATGTATGTATACAATGTCCCTGCCTGTAACTACTGTGCCATGTGACTACATAGAGACACATTGTAAAGCATGGTTCCCCAACTGGCGGCCGCGGGTCGAATTTGGCCCATGGGTGATTTATCCCATCCAACACCCGTCCCCCCTCAAGTTTTCTGAGCTCAGAAAGAAGATAAATATATACAGTACCAGTCAAACGTTTGGACACACCTACTCATTCAAGGCTTTTTTATTTATTACTATTTTCTACATTGTAGAATAATAGTGAAGAGATCAGAACCATGAAATAACCCCAAAAAGGTGTAAAACAAATCAAAATATATTTTAGATTTCTGAGTAGCCAGCCAAAGTAGCCACCCTTTGCCTTGACATCTTGGCACACTCTTGGCTTTCTCTCAACCAGCTTCACCTGCAATGCTTTTCCAACAGTCTTGAAGGAGTTTATGCTGAACACTTGTTGGCTGCTTTTCCTTCACTCTGCGGTCCAACTCATCCCAAACAATCTCAATTGGGTTGAGGTCGGGTGATTGTTGAGGCCAGGTCATCTGATGCAGCACTCCATCACTCTCCTTCTTGGTCAAAAAGCCATTTCACAGCCTGGAGGTGTGTTGGGTCACTGTCCTGTTGAAAAACAATTGATAGTCCCACTAGGCGCAAACCAGATGGTATGCCGTATCACTGCAGAATGCTGTGGTAGCTATGCTGGTTAAGTGTGCCTTGAATTCTAAATAAATCACAGACAGTGTCACCAGCAAAGCGCCATCACACCATTTTTCACCTTTATTTAGCCAGGTAGGCTAGTTGAGAACAAGTTCTCTTTTACAACTGCGACCTGGCCAAGATAAAGTACAGCTGTTCGACACATACAACAACATAGAGTTACACATGGAATAAACAAACATACAGTCAATAATACAGTAGAAAAAGTATATATACAGTGTGTGCAAATGAGGAAAGATAAGGGAGGTAAAGGGGATAAATAGGCCATGGTGGTAAAGTAATCACAATACACCAATTAAACACTTGAGTGATTGATGTGCAGAAGATGAATGTGCAAGTAGAGATACTGGGGTGCAAAGGAGCAAGATAACTAAATATATACAGTAAGGGGATGAGGTAGTTGGATGGGCTATTTACAGATGGGCTATGTACAGGTGCAATGATCTGTGAGCTGCTCTGACAGTTGGTGCTTAAAGCTAGTGAGGGAGATATGAGTCTCCAGCTTCAGTGATTTTTTGCAGTTCGTTCCAGTCATTGGCAGCAGAGAACTAGAAGGAAAGGCGACCAAAGGAGGAATTGGCTTTGGGGGTGACCAGTGAGATATACCTGCTGGAGCGAGTGCTACAGGTGGGTGCTGCTATGGTGACCAGTGAGCCGAGATAAGGCGGGGCTTTACCTAGCAAAGACTTGTAGATGACCTGGAGCCAGTGGGTTTGGCGACGGGTATGAAGCGAGGGCCAGCCAACGAGAGCGTACAGGTCGCAGTGGTGGGCTTTGGTGACAAAACGGGTGGCACTGTGATACACTGCATCCAATTTGTTGAGTAGAGTGTTGGAGGCTATTTTGTAAATGACATCGCCGAAGTCGAGGATCGGTAGGATGGTCAGTTTTACAAGGGTATATTTGGCAGCATGAGTGAAGGAAGCTATGTTGCGAAATAGGAAGCTGATTCTAGATTTAATTTTGGATTGGAGATGCTTAATGTGAGCCTGGAAGGAGAGTTTACAGTCTAACCAGACACCAAGGTATTTGTAATTGTCCACATATTCTAAGTCAGAACCATCCAGAGTAGTGATGCTGGACGGGTGGCAGGTGCGGGCAGCGATCGGTTGAAGAGCATGCATTTAGTTTTACTTGCATGTAAGAGCAGTTGGAGGCCATTGAAGGAGAGTTGTATGGCATTGAAGCTCGTCTGGAGGTTAGTTAATAACACAGTGTCCAAAGAAGGGCCAGAAGTACACAGAATGGTGTCATCTGCGTAGAGGTGGATCAGAGAATTACCAGCAGCAAGAGCAACATCATTGATGTATACAGAGAAGAGAGTCGGCCTGAGAATTGAACCCTGTGGCACCCATCACACCTCCTCCTCCGTGATTCACGGTGGGAACTACAGATGCGGATGTTATCCTTTCACCCACTCCGCATCTCACAAAGACATGGCGGTTGGAACCAAAAATCTCAAATTTGGACTCATTAGAACAAAGGTTAAGATTTCCACCGTTCTAATGTAGCATTGCTCGTGTTTCTTGGCCCAAGCACGAGTCTACTTATTATTGGTGTCCTTTAGTAGTGGTTTCCTTGCAGCAATTCGACCATGAATACCTGTTTCACGCAGTCTCCTCTGAACAGTTGATGTTGAGATGTGTCTGTTACTTGAACTCTGTGAAGCATTTATTTGGGCTGCAATTTCTGAGGCTGGTAATTCTAATGAACGTATCCTCTACAGCAGAGGTAACTCTTGGTCTTACTTTCCTGTGGCGGTCCTCATGAGAGCCAGTTTCATCATACTGCTTGATGGTTTTTGTGACTGCACTTGAAGAAACTTTAAAAGTTCTTGACATTTTCCAGATTGTCAAACCTTCATGTCTTAAAGTAATGATGTATGGTATTTTCTCTTTCTCTTTTACCAAATAGGGCTACCTTCTGTATTCCAACCCTACCTTGTCACAACACAACTAATTGGCTCAAACGCATTAAGAAGGAAAGAAATACCATTAAACATTTAACAAGGCACATCTATTAATTGAAATGCATTTCAGGTGACTACCTCATGAAGCTGGTTGAGAGAATGGCAAGTGTGTGCAAAGCTGTCATCAAGGCAAAGGGTGGCTACATTGAAGAATTTCAAATATAAAATATGTTTGGATTTCTTTAACACTTTTTTGGTTACTACATGATTCCATGTGTGTTATTTCATAATTTTGATGTCTTCACTCTTATTCTGCAATAGTAAACATAGTAAAAAATAAAGAAAAAGTAGGAAAGCTTTTGACTGGTACTGTATATGAAGTTTCTTTTGGGGGGGGGCATAAAAGACTGAAAAAGACCAGCAAATCAACTCCAAGTGATTTTAATGTTGGAAATCTGTTCCAAAGTATTCCCATACATAATAGAGAGCTATACAGTGCCTTCAGAAAGTAGATTTTCAATTATATTTAAGCCAAAACTGTAACTCAGCCACTCAGAAACATTATTGGAAACTGTCTTCTTGGTAAGCAACTCCAGTGTAGATTTGGCCTTGTGTTTTAGGTTATTGTCTTGCTGAATGATTCATTATTCTTCCACTGTCTGGTAGAAAGCAGACTGAACCAGGTTTTCCTCTAGGACTTTGCCTGTGCTTAGCTCCATTCTGTTTCTTTTTTATCCTGAAAAACTTCCCAGTCCTTAATGATGACAAGCATACCCATAACCTGATGCAACCACCACTATCTTGACAATATGGATTGTTGCACTCAGTAACGTGTTTTATTGGACCTGCACCAAAAATAACACTTTATTTTCAGGACAAAAAGTGAATAGCTTTGTTAATTCTTTTGCAGTATTACATTAGTGCTTTGTTGGAAACAGTTTTGGAATATTTGAGTTCTTTACAGTCTTCGTTATTTTCATTATTTAATTTAGGTTAGTATTGTGGAGTAACTACAAAGTTGTTGATCCATCCTCAGTTTTCTCCTATCACAGCCATTAAACCCTGTAACTGTTTTAAAAACACGATTGGCCTCCTGGTGAAATCCCTGAGCGGTTTCCTTCCTCTCTGGCAACTGAGTAAGGAAGGATGCCTGTATCTCTGTAGTGACTGGGTGTATTGATATACCATCCAAACTGTAATCAATAACTTCACCATCCTCTAAGGGATATTCAATATCTGCTTTATTTTTACCCATCTACCAATACATCCCCTTCTTTGTGAGGCATTAGAAAACCTCCCTGGTCTTTGTAGTTGAATCTACATTTCGCTACACCCGCAATTACATCTGAAAAAAATATATTTAAAAAATGTATCTGCTCAATATTTGTATGTGACATTTAAATGTTATTTGATTTAATTTGAAATTCACTGCTCTGCTGAGGGACCTTACAGATAATTATATACAGTATGTGGGGTACAGAGATGAGGCTTTAATTCCAAAATCATGTTAAACACTGTTATTGCACACAAAGTTAGTCCATGCAACTTATTTTGTGACTTTTTAAGCAAAAATGTACTTCTGAACATTTTTAGGCTTTTGACTGAAGACATTTCAGCATTTCAGCACTGCATGTGACCATATACAAATGTAATCAGATTATGTTTTTGTCAGGTATTATACCTTTTTGGGCTTCTTGCGGTCAATTTGCAGGCTACAAATGATTTGAAATTATGTTCAGGCCCCCTGACCATCCGCTCAAGAAAATAAATCTGCCCTTGCCTGAATCTAGTTGATCATACTTTTTGTGGCCCTCAATAACCACCATTCCACCATTCAGCAATGGTGACATCTGATTTTGAGCCACACGCCTCTTCTCGTGACCTTCACCAACCCTTTGACCAGGTCTCGGCGACATGTCGCAGGCTGCCTTTAGTGGCGGAACAAAAGACAGACAAGCCATAACAGCTTCACGGCGCCTGCACTTGTTGGTCTGCTACATATCAAAGGGGAGCGCCATGCACTCAGGGGCTGGGCCCAGCCTGGCCACTATATCACGTCCAGATTTGAAAGGAGTGTCAGTGTGGCAAGAGGCCCATGAAATAAATACCTCTTGACCATTGGCTCCCCTGCACATTCATCATGTCCAGTGTAACTCACTAAAGTGCAACCTTACCCCAAGACAAAAAAACACACACACACACAAAAACTTGCATTAACAGTTAATGTAATTAGACAGTACTCTAGTCTAAGCAGGTAGAGGGTATTATGTCTTCCCAAGATTAAGTCAGGCTAATAATTATCAAACTGCTGGGGAAGGCTTGTTTTTCTGCTTACACACATCCTGGGATGATAGTGTTTTATATAGTGCCAATCATCACGTTGTGCACATGATAATATCGTGCAGAACAGCCGGTAGTAAGGTTGCAGATTGTATTAGTGGTGTATCACATGCACTCAAATAAAAGGACCTATAAACGCCAACCAGCTGGAAAATATATTATCCGTGATATTGCATATGTTCCCTTTTATTTCTCACTGTATAAGTATGCTTTGGACTATTACATTCCACTGCAGGTTTTGGTGTGGTGCGCATCATGACTTGTTATTGCAACAACAACAGAAAGAGATTGTTAGTGTGGCATGCGACAGCCTTTAAATATTGTAAGAATTATTTAGAGGGTATAACATCTTGGTCTACTTCTCTGCTATTTAAATCAGAACAGAATTATCTACTACCAATCGAGAGGTACAGCCTTTTTAGTTTCAGCATCAACTGACAACAAGCTGTCCTGGGATCAGTGTATGGACTCCATTTCTAAGAAAGGCCAACAAAGGCCGAACGCAATTCTGCAAAATGTTGGATTAATTGAGCTTTAACACGTGCACTTATGAAATTGCACTTACCCTGCCTACTGCTTGTAAATATACTTTGCTATTTGCTGTTGTTTTTTTGTGTGTAATTTCAGTTTTTTCAATTTCAGTTTTCAATTTCAGTTTTCAATATCAGTTTTTTGACTGCTGCAAAATTAATTGCCTCTCTGAGGACCATAAAGTCCTCAGAGAGTAAAATCTCTGACATTAAAGCAGAATTACATTTTGATGGTCTGTTTATGGTAAACTAAATCAATCATTTGGATTTGAAATAAGGAAACTCAGATGTATGTTATGGTCTGTTGACTGTGTGACAGTGGTGCCCTTCTCTGGCCACTGGGTTGGTCTTGTCACTTATCCCCCTATAGCCCAGAAAGGACTGAACATACCGCTATTGTCCAGACTCGTGATAAAAAAAACATGTTTATATTTTATTTAAAACTTCACCAATGTCTCCTTGTCTTCTGTACTCTAGCATTACAGTTGACATATTCTATGGTGTTAGTCTGAGTGTAGTAATTTCTGATTAAATATGTGATCTGCCCCACACTACAAAGTAATAAGGTTGATATAATCTGTCAAAGTAATCAGACCAGATATTTTCATATATTTAAAGATACAGTAAGACATTCAGGTATCAGAAGCTAGGAGATTCATTATTTACCAAGAACAGCTGCAAATTTCAATTAAACTACATGTCACGTGTGCTCCCTCTCTGGCCTCTAGGTCACCAGGCTGCTCGTTTTATGATGCACACCTGTCACCAGCGTTATGCGTATTTGCACATAATGATACACACCTGGACTCCATCACCACCTTGATTACCTGCCCTTTATATGTCACTCCCTTTGATTTCTTCCTCAGTTGTCACTGTTTCTGTTCCTTGACGGTGCGCTGGTTGTGTTACTTGTTTGTTTCATTTATTTATTAAATGTATTCTCTCCCTGAACAGAATGACAACTCAACAAAGGGAAGCATCAGGGAGTTTATTTATTTCAATTTTTTTGGGGGGGGGGATGATATCGGTCCCGGTGTTGGCGCAGAGCTACCTGGGAGGCCTCAGCCAGTTTGTAGGCTCTCATTCCTCAGCGAGTTGGATAGGCTCCCATGCCAAAGCTGGATGAACAGGTTCCTTTGCCTCAGCCGAGGCAATTGGGGAGGTCTCAGCCAGCTCTCAGCCGGTTCATCAGGTTTCTGATGGAGACCTGCCCACTCCGGATCCCCTGGATCGTCCCTGTGGTTGGAGTCCTGCGGCTGGAGCCGGACGGCATCCTGCGGCAGGAGCAGAGCGTCAGGGGGTACTGTCTTGTGCGCTCCCTCTCCAGTCTCTAGGTCACCAGGCTGCTCGTTTATGGCGCACACCTGTCACCAGCGTTACGCGCATAATGACACTCACCTGGACTCCATCACCTCCTTGATTCTGTGGCTGTTCCATGTCGGTGTGCTGTTTGTTATGTGTTTGTTTCATTTATTTATTAAATGTATTCACTCCTTGAACTTGCTTCCCGACTCTCAGCGCACATGATTACACTACATCACTTTTGAAGTTCACTTTCCTTGCTTTGTCTAACAGTATCATGAATCTAGCAAAGAAGTTGTGGTTCAGAGTGCAGTATTTATAATGTTTCATAGCCAATTTCTCACACTGGCTTTAGCCATGAATCTGCTAGCTTCTGATATGACTTACTGCATCTTTTAGTATGTTAAAGTATCTGGTCTGATTACTTTGATAGACTACTCAATCAATATGGCCATGCTTTCCACCTGGCTACCTCTACCCCGGTCAACAGCACTGCACCCCCCAAAGCAACGCGCCCAAGCCTTCCCCATTTCTCCTTCTCCCAAATCCAGTCAGCTGATGTTCTGAAAGAGCTGCAAAATCTGGACCCCTACAATTCAGCCGGGCTATACAATCTAGACCCTTTCTTTCTAAAATTATCAGGCAAAATTGTTGCAACCCTTATTACTAGCCTGTTCAACCTCTCTTTCGTGTCGTCTGAGATTCCCAAAGAATGAAAAGCAGCTGCGGTCATCCCCCCCCTTCAAAGGGGGAACACTCTTGACCCAAACTGCTACAGACCTATATCTATCCTACCCTGCCTTTCTAAGGTCTTCGAAAGCCAAGTTAACAAACAGATTACCGACCATTTCGAATCCCACTGCACCTTCTCCGCTATGCAATCTGGTTTCAGAGCTGGTCATGGGTGCACCTCAGCCACGCTCAAGGTCCTAAACGATATCTTAACCGCCATCGATAAGAAACAATACTGTGCAGCTGTATTCATTGACCTGGCCAAGGCTTTCGACTCGGTCAATCACCACATCCTCATCGGCAGACTCAATAGCCTTGGTTTCTCAAATGATTGCCTCGCCTGGTTCACCAACTACTTCTCTGAGAGAGTTCAGTGTGTCAAATCGGAGGGCATGTTGTCCGGGCCTCTGGCAGTCTCTATGGGTGTGCCACAGGGTTAAATTCTTGGGCTGACTCTCTTCTCTGTATACATCAATGATGTCACTCTTTGCTGCTGGTGAGTCTCTGATCCACCTCTACGCAGACGACACCATTCTGTATACTTCTGGCCCTTCTTTGGACACTGTGTTAATAACCCTCCAGATGAGCTTCAATGCCATACCACTCTCCTTCTGTGGCCTCCAACTGCTCTTAAATACAAGTAAAACTAAATGCATGCTCTTCAACTGATCGCTGCCTGCACCTGCCCGCCCGTCCAGCATCACTACTCTGGACGGTTCTGACTTAGAATATGTGGACAACTACAAATACCTAGGTGTCTGGTTAGACTGTAAACTCTCCTTCCAGACTCACATCAATCATCTCCAATCCGAAGTTAAATCTAGAATTGGCTTCCTATTTTGCAACAAAGCATCTCCAATCCGAAGTTAAATCTAGAATTGGCTTCCTATTTTGCAACAAAGCATCCTTCACTCATGCTACCAAACTGACCATCCTACCGATCCTCAACTTCGGCGATGTCATTTACAAAATAGCCTCCAATACCCTACTCAATAAATTGGATGCAGTCTATCACAGTGCCATCCGTTTTGTCACCAAAGCCCCATATACTACCCACCACTGCGACCTGTACGCTCTCGTTGGCTGGCCCTAGCTTCATACTCGTCGCCAAACCCACTGGCTCCAGGTCATCTATAAGACCCTGCTAGGTAAAGTCCCCCCTTATCTCAGCTCGCTGGTCACCATAGCAGCACCCACCTGTAGCACGCGCTCCAGCAGGTATATCTCTCTGGTCACCCACAAAGCCAATTCCTCCTTTGGCCGCCTCTTCTTCCAGTTCTCTGCTGCCAATGACTGGAACAAACTTCAAAAATCTCTGAAACTGGAAACACTTACGTACCAGCTGTCAGAGCAGCTCACAGATCACTGCACCTGTACATAGCCCATCTGTAAATAGCCCAAACAACTACCTCTTCCTCTACTGTATTTATTTATTTATTTTTCTCCTTTGCACCCCATTATTTCTATTTCTACTTTGCACATTCTTCCACTACAAATCTACCATTCCAATGTTTTACTTGCTATATTGTATTTACTTTGCCACCATGGCCTTTCTTTGCCTTTGTCTTATCTCACCTCATTTGCTCACATCATATATAGACTTATTTTTCTACTGTATTATTGACTGTATGTTTGTTTTACTCCATGTTTAACTCTGTGTTGTTGTATGTGTCGAACTGCTTTGCTTTATCTTGGCCAGGTCGCAATTGTAAATGAGAACTTGTTCTCAACTTGCCTACCTGGTTAAATAAAGGTGAAAAAAGATATATACATATTATTACTTTAAATATTTGATCTAACTGCCCCACGCTACAATCAGAAATTACTATACTCAGACTACCACTATAGAATATGCCAACTGTTATAATAGAGTACAGAAGACAAGGAGACATTTAAGTTTTCTCCCCCTGAAGTAAGGCCTGACCTCTTGACCTCTGTACTCTATAAAGCTTCTCCAGCGGAGACTCAGCCGGTAGGCGTCGGTCCACTCACACCAACGTCGGGGACCTGACCAACTGCGTTGACCATGTCTTCCTCAGGCCAGCAGCCAGCCCCACCAGTCCTCAATGCTGGAACGTTGGATCGTACACCATCGCATACACAATCTATGTAGCTTTGCCCTGTGACTGGATCCCACCATATGCGACTTAGGCGACTGGATCCTACCATATGCGACTAAGGCGACTGGATCCCACCATATGTGACTAAGGCGACTGGATCCCACCATATGTGACTAAGGTGACTGGATCCCACCATATGTGACTAAGGTGACTGGATCCCACCATATGTGACTAAGGTGACTGGATCCCACCATATGTGACTAAGGTGACTGGATCCCACCATATGTGACTAAGGTGACTGGATCCCACCATATGTGACTAAGGTGACTGGATCCCACCATATGTGACTAAGGTGACTGGATCCCACCATATGTGACTAAGGTGACTGGATCCCACCATATGTGACTAAGGTGACTGGATCCCACCATATGTGACTAAGGTGACTGGATCCCACCATATGTGACTAAGGTGACTGGATCCCACCATATGTGACGAATCCAGCCATCACCTTGTGCACTTAAAGGCTTAAAAAGTCAAATGAGAATAAAACTACTTTGACAATATTTTGCTACTTCGCTCAAGTAAAACCTTTCAAAACTACTACTACCACAAAAAAATGTAAAAACAAACTTCTTCCACTAGATACACCATCACATTTCTTTCCCAAAATGAGTCTAAAATCTTTCTAATTCCTTATGAGTATAAGTGTAGTAATCTTAGTGTAGTTATTTGTGATGACATACTGCCCACAGTCAAAAGTAATACAGTTGATAGAGTCTGTCAAAGTAATCAGACCAGATATTTGTATATGTTTAACTCTGTTATATTTAAAGAGTTCATGTTTAACTCTCTTATATTTAAAGAGTTCATGTTTAACTCTCTTATATTTCAGCACTTCACATAAAACGTATTTAACTTCTTCCACTACCCCGGAAATACTTTCAGAGTTGAAGCAAGTCACAACATTTTTCTTCACGGAAAATGACCATCTAGTTCTACATGGAACTGTTACATGTGATAGTTATCAAGTTAACACTGTTTAGAATATTTACATAAGTTTAGCAGTTGCACTCCTCATATTACACTGTAGGCTACTGACCTATTCAAAGCTTCCTCCTGCACCTGTCCATAACCAGTAATACATCACATAGATGGAATGGACTTCATCACCCACTGTAGACTTGAAGACGGAACCTCACCCAGAGAGCTGTGCATGTCTGTGTGTAGTTAGATAGTAGACGATAGAAAGCTATTTTAGTTCTGGTTAGACAGCTCAAGTTGTACTCTACACACAACTTATTTTCATTTGCTAGGTAAAGTGCAGGCCTACTGTCTTTATAAGCACAACAATATGATATTCATAGCAGAAAATGTTTTGTCTTTGTAAGATGAACAATCCCATCCACACGTACTGTCGCCAACACCAGTAGGGATATTAGTAGTTCTGGGATAGACACAGTATAACTGCGGATATAATGAGAGACGAGACAAAACTAGCCCATCATAGAATAGTGTGTTGTAGGACAGCTCAGCTGACTGAAGACCGGGGGATTGAACTTGCAGTTAGTTTCCATGGTAACATGTCTTTACATGACATGATGAAATGTTGAAACTAAGTTGCAAGGAACTTTTGTAGCAAGGTGCTGTAGAACGAGTGTCATGAAACACATTCCAGGCGCTGGTTCTTGCTATCTTGGCATAGCTGTGACAGAGCTATATCGGCTAGCTACACTGAACAAAAATATAAAAGTGTTGGTCCCATGTTTCATGAGCTGAAATAAAAGATCCAAGAAATGTTCCATAGGCACACAACGCTTATTTTCTCAAATGTTGTGCACAATTTTGTTTACATCCCTGTTAGTAAGCATTTCTTCTTCTCCAAAAATAATACATCCACCTGATAGGTGTGGCATGTCAAGAAGCTGATTAAATGGCATGATCAGTACACAGTGCACCTTGTCCTGGGGACAATAAAAGACCACTCTATAATGTGCAGTTTTGTCAGACAACACAATGCCACAGATGTTTCATGTTTTGAGGGAGCGCTGTTCCCCAGAGCGCTTGCCAGAGAATTGAATGTTAATTTCTCTACCTTAAGCCGCCTCCAATGTCATTTTAGAGAATTTGGAAGTACGTCTAACCGGGCTAACAACCGCAGACCACGTGTATGGTGTTGTGTGGGTGAACGATTTGCTGATGTCAACGTTGTGAACAGAGTGCCCTATGGTGGTGGTGTGGGTTATGGCATGGGTAGGCATAAACTACGGACAATGAACACAATTGCATTTTATCGATGTCACTTTGAATGCACAGCGATACCGTGACGTGATCCTGAGGCCCATTGTTGTGCCAGTTATCTGCCACCATCACCTCATATGCATATATGTATTCCCAGTCATGTGGAATCCATAGATTAGGCCCTAATGAATATTTAAATTGACTGATTTCCATATATGAACTGTCACTCAGTAAAATCTTTAAATTGTTGCATGTTGTGTTTATATTTTTGTTCAGAATAGATAGGCTAGCCAGCTGCAGCTATCCCCAAGCTATGCTAGCTAGCTGCTGTCACTGTCAGCTTGGCTAAACATAAGGTCAGCACAGGCTTTAGCCTACACATAGAACTGAATTAGCTAACCATCTTGAGATTGTGAGTCAATCAGGGGAGAAGAGACCTCAACTTCAAAAATTTGTTGTGATTGAATGGCAAAAACACACCCAACAAACATCCGCATCAAACCACACCCCAAGACAACTCTCTTTTGTCTTCAGTCATGGCCGCGGCATTTCTTAATGAGCAATCTTGAAAACAAGGCCAAATCAGTAAGTTTATCCCCCTTTAATTCTGCTCCCTTCACAGTCATGTTTTTATGGCTCGGCCATAGGACCAAACTGGATCCAGTCAGTTGAGAAAGTGTTGAGTGAATCAAATGTCCACTAGCTGGTGGTATTGTAGACTAAAGTAATCTCTTTCCCTAGCTAGGTTTTCATCCAATTGGTCTTGGCACGTGCTCACATGTCAACAGCTCGCAGATATAGTGCAGGTGTAGACTACTACATGATGAGATTATTATGGACAAAAGAGCAAGATTATTTGTATTTGTCAAACTTCAGCCAAGCATTGATTTTCGTGTCTCCAGAATAAACTCTTGATATTTATTGGAAAAGAGCATCAAGCTAATCACCGTGCACTTCCGCACCCTGTGAAGTTCATCAGAATATATTTCATCTGTAGCCTAATAAACTGCATGCTTTCCGAGTCCCAGTGGGAGGACAACACACCATATCATCATGTGACTCAAAGTTTACTTCGATACGATGATTATTCTATAAATATTTGTGCATAAAGGCATTTCCTTCACCATTTCTCGCATAACTAGTTTTACCGACACAAAAAGATCCAACCTTGTCTAGAGTATTTTGTTTTGTTGACATTTGGAAAGTTTACCAACAAATTAGCTATTCCTATTTGGCCTGCCGTGACATTTTTTATCTATCATGTACTTTACTTGTGTAAAAAGGCTGGATGGATACCTGGTTCATTTGAGTTTCATTCAAATAATCTATTGCTCTGTGGAGCCCTGGCCAAGAGGCATCATCAAAAATATTCATACTAAATCACATTCACTGACAAGACACTTCAATCATAGTCTAAACCATTGGTAGACAGGTAGGTAGGTAGGTACTGTAGGTATGAAGGACTTCATTTATTGAAAAGCCATATTCTTGTAAATGCAAATGAAAACATCTTCTTTCATCTGTTTAAATTGCATAAAGGATTGTTGTGTGGACATTTTGACAAATATGTGTTCTACCGATGGCAATATTTACAAACACCAAGGAATTAAAACAATATCAAAAAGATCATTAATTTAAAAACATGTCTCTGTACTCTCAGAAAAAAAGGTACCTCATTGTACTTAAAGGGGTAGAAACGCTTGTCACTCTAGTGGTATCCTGTTATTACTCATTAGTTATGTTATAGGCACATAACAGTACCCTTGCAGTCCGCACATTAAAAGAGCCAAAAAGGTACAAATATTCCTTTTTAAGGTACAACCTCAGTGACAAAGCTTTTTGTTCATTTTAAGTGCCAAAACCTGGGATGTCAGAAAACAATTGTGGTGTCAGGTACTGTAGCCTAGAGGTTAGAGTGTTGGGCCAGTAATAGAAAAGTTGCTAGTTCGAATCCCCAAGCCAACAAGGCCCTTGAGCAAAGCACTTAACCCTAATTGCTCCAGGTTGATGATGGGGGAATTGTGATATGCAGAACATCTCATTTCTAATTCCCACATGTGTATAAGACAAATACGGTATAAGCACCCACCAAATTATTTATAATAAATATATTTTCTATACCAGGTCTCTCACATGTACACTTTCCACCATCCCCCTTTTGACACAAAGGTAATAAATTCAGGGGGTAGACCCAACCAGGATTTGAACCTGGGTCCAGTGACTGTTAAGCCTCTTGGCAAGGTGGCTCAATGTTGGGTTAATGTCGCTATAATATTAATTACAGCTCTTTATTGTCACATGCTCTTACATATGTATATACGTGTTGAAAAGACTTCAAAACGAGCAGCAGATATGCTCGAACTCAAATTAACATAACCATGGACCACTGGTACAACACTTCCACTCAAGGGTGGCCAAAAATAACTAATTGAAAGCCACTCCCCCAATTAGCTACACCTCCAATTATTGTAATTTATATTCAAAATAAAAAGTAAAAAAATGTACCATTGTACTAGATTACTATGTGTACATAAGTACATAATGGTGTATGTTGATATTTGTACCACAGGGAACAATATCGTACCCTAACCACACCCTTTTTTCTGAAAGTGTGTGTTCTGTCATGCTTACAGGTGTTTGAACTGGAGTGTGACTTCCGTGATGTTCCTCCAGAAAACAGGAGGCTATTCTACCTGACACAGGGTCACTGAGGAGCCAGTCGCCCAAATCCCAAATCCTGGGTAGAGAGGCTCAGTGAATGTGGAGTGGAATGTGTGCACGCAGATCAGTGTATCAGAGGAGACGCTGTAGAAGGACAGAGTGCCAGCGGGAAAGTCCAGATACACTCCTACTCTGTTTGAGTGGGAGGAGGAGGGGACAGGTATGGCAATACTCTCGTCATTGTGCCAGGCATTGTAACCATCATCAGAGCAGTGCACACTCCAGGACTTGATATTGAATCCAAGATCACAGTCATTACCATCACCTATCCTGTTGATTCCTTTATATGTCACTGCTATATCAGCCCCTTCCCCACTCCACTCTACCTCCCAGTAACAGCGCCCAGTCAGACCCTCTCTACAAAGCACCTGTCTGCAGAAGTCAAATCTCTCTGGGTGATCAGCATACGGCTGCTCGTCTCTCACCTTTGTCACCTTCCTGTTCTGTTCAGACAGAGTAAGCTCTCTGAATGCTGTGTTTGGGTCCAGTGTGAGATCAGAGGCATCTGATGGGGGAGACCAAGACAACATGACATCAATAGAGCCAACCAACACTGTTTACTGTTCTCCAGCTACATATGGTGTCGTCAGTGATTGTCAGACATTGGACTGGAGCCCAATTGTTGCTTTCAGAACACTTTTCTTCTATCACTTAAATCAACATTAGAGAATGTTTGTTCCCGTTCCTAATTCTACATCAGTCTACAGGAAGCAGTTCACCAAAAGTGCCAGCTACAGAGTTGACGGCATCATTCTAGTTATATTTAGTGGGATGTTGGTGGTTTGGATCTACGGTTCCATAGAATGAGAGTTTCAATCTGACTGGACCAACTAGTTCAATCAGGTGTTCTGGAATTATCTCTGGCCCTCTGTGTGACTGTATCACATGTAAAAGATATAAATGAATCAAACAAGATGATTAAAAAAAGAGAATGACATAGCTGTAAAACATTATCCTAAAAATAAACCATCAGGTTAGTGAATACCATTGGTTTTAAATATGAGAGTTTCAGCATGAGATATCCTTTATATATTACATTTATTTTACCAGGTCAATATGGCGACAAACTGGTGGCAATTGTGAACAAAGTCAATAGTTGGAAGTTCATTGAAGATAACGCCAATGTTGATTAGATGCTTTTTTTCATTAAGTAGCCTATTGTCTCTTGAACCTGGTCTATCCACTAGAGAATCATGGACAATATTGACACAGATATAAACAATGAATACTATATGTGAAAAAACAATGGTGATTCAATTTTAAATGACCAAATTTACTATAGATTTCAATATATTTTCTGTTAATTACCAAAATTACTGAATAAATTATTGGTGGCTTTGCAACCCTAGTCAACACTCACATTTCTTAAGATCGGATTTCGAACAGCACTCTCCACCATGGTCCACACTGTAGGAATAAAACACCATGATTCCATATCACTCACACACACACACACACACACACACACACACACACACACACACACACACACACACACACACACACACACACACACACACACACACACACACACACACACACACACACACACACAAACACACTAATCATTTCTGTTGAGCAATGATGATGTCATGTCACTAATACAAGAACATACAATTCAAGTTATGGATACACTCACAAGCAAGCATAAATGAAGTCTCTCTCTCTCGCTCTCTCTCTCTCTCTCTCTCTCTCTCTCTCTCTCTCAACCTTTCCTCCCACCTGTCAGTGTCACGTTCCCCAGAGAGACTCATCTTAAAGTCCTTCGCCCCCTCCTCCTCCTCTCTTCCCCCAGAGAGACTCATTGTACCTAAACAAAGACATCCAGCATTTAGAAAAAAATATACAGACCAAAAATGATCATGCAATACAATAGTTGTAGTGCAAAGTGATTGATTGAAAAACAATTAGAGAAAACCAACAATAAAAAACTGGCCAATGCTTACATCATGATGGGGGGGGTCACTCAAATTATACACAAACCTTTTTATTTATTTGGACAGTGAAGCTTTTATTTGAGTGCTTTTTCATACATATCTGTTTTACAAATGTATAAATTAAAGCACTTTATGTATCTAGTCCCTCCATTTGAAGGTGTTATAAGTATTTGGACAAATTCCCTTATAGTGTATTAAAGTAGTCAAATGTTTGCAGTTTGTTTTTGTTGTATTTCAGATTATGATGTGCCTAATACAATACATCCATTACATTATTTACCATTCATTTCTATTGGACACACAAGAGACAAATTAAAACTTTTAGCTTCACTGTACAAATAGATAGGGTGGGGAGTGTATTTATATTTACAGAATATTGAGTATTTTCCACTGTATCGTTCTGTTGTTTTCTCCTATTTCAGTGTCTGTCAATTCTGTCTATCATTGATCCAAGGTCAATGAGTGTTGCAACCGCAGTCCGTTTCAATAAACCCAGGTCATATTGTAACGATCATGAATGACTGATTGATTGTAACTGTGGCAGCTCATTCCAGTACTTCTCCTTTACACAGTCTACTGAAACTCTTCTGTGTAATGTATATGCCGGGAGTCAGGAAACAGGTGTAGAAGGTGCTTTTAATAAAGAACCAATACAGTAGATCAAACACGAGCCAGGTACTGAACGTGAGAGAAAACAATAACACCTAATGACTGAAGACAACTGAGGGTAAATAAAGGGGGAGTAATCAAGGTGGGAATGACGACCAGGTGTGCGTAATAATGGGGAACAGGTGTACATAATAATAAAGCCAAAATCGGTGGTTAGTAGACAGGCGACGTTGAGTGCCGGAGGAAGGGAGAAGGAGTAGACGTGACAATCTGCAATATTTACTGCTTTAAGTTGGTCTTTTGAAATAAATATCTTGAAGAATATAATGTATGTCTCATGAGCTTAGTACAGCTGTATAACCCATCATAGCCCAACATATAAGGTTATTCAACTCTATTGTTTGTACTAACCATTACTAGAATCACATACATTTCATTGTTCATCCAGTGGTGGAAAAAGTACCAAATTTCATACTTGAGTAAAAGTAAAGACACCTTACAAGAAAATGACTCAAGTAAAATTAAAAGCCAGTAAAATATTACCTGAGTAAAAGTCTAAATGTATTTCAATGTACTTAAGTATAAAGTAAAAGTATAAATATTTTTAAATGTCTTATGTTAAGCAAACCAGACAACACTATTTTCTTGTTTTTATTTATTTACGGATAGCCAGGATCAACACTCAGACATAATTTACAAATGTGTTTAGTAAGTCTGCCAGATCAGAGGCAGTAGGGATGACCAGGGATGTTCTCTTGAAAAGTGTGTGAACTAGACAATGTTCCTGTCCTGCTAAGCATTCAAAATGTAACGTGTACTTTTGGGTGTCAGTGAAAAGCACATTATTTTCTTTAGGAATGAAGTGGAGTAAAAGTAAAAGTTGTCAAAAATAGAAATAGTAAAGTACAGATACCACAAAAAATGAGTAGTACTTATTATTTTTACTTAAGAACTTTACACCACTGTATACATCATACTTTTCACTATACTGTCATCATTAGTTTGGTTCTTACCTTGTAGCCTGAATATTACACCCAGAATGTCGCATTAGATTACTAAAATATCTTAGAGATGTTGTTACGGAACCACCTCAATGACGTGACTCCTCCTCCTAGGTGCGGCCACCTACAGTTGACCTTTGGATACAGTAACTGGAGGTTCCCTCCCTCCTGTGTGCTCTGGGTATTATCTGTATGGGTGTGGCTGTGTGTATGTGGGTTGAAGTATGTACAGTGCCTTCAGAAAGTAGTCACACCCCTTGATTTTTTCCACATTTTGTAGTGTTACAGCCTGATTTTAAAATGGATTAAATGTAGTTATTTTGTCCCTGGCCTAAGTGGAATTATGTTTTTACAAATTAATCAAAAATGAAAAGCTGAAATGTCTTGAGTCAATGATAATTCAACCCCTTTGTTATGGCAAGCCTAAATAAGTTTGGGAGTAAGCATTGTCTTAAAAGTCACATGATAAGTTGCATGGACTCACTGTGTGCAATAATAGAGTTTAACATGATTTTTGAATGACTAACACATATCTGTACCCCACACATACAATTATCTGTAAGGCCCCTCATTCGAGTAGTGAATTTCAAACACAGATTCAACCACAAAGGCTAGGGAGGTTTTCCAATGCCTCGCAAAGAAGGGCACCTATTGATAGATGGATAAAAATGGAAGAAAGCAGACATTGAATATTGGGTCTCACCCTGGACCATCACACAGCTCCGGGTACCTAGCAACCGTTTGATGAAATCTACACTTGGAGGTGTATCAATACACCCAGTCACTACAAACATACAGGTGTCCTTCCTAACTTAGTTGCCAGAGAGGAAGGAAACCACTCAGGGATTTCACCATAAGGCCAATGGTGACTTTAAAACAGTTACAGAGATTAATCGCTGGGATAGGAGACAACTGAGGCTGGATCAACAACATTGTAGTTACTCCACAATACTAACCTAATTGACAGAGTGTAAAGAATGAATCTTGTACAGAAAACATATAGTCCAAAACATGCATCCTGTACTGCAAAGAATTTGTCAAAGGAATTTATTTTTGGTCCTGATTACAAAGTGTTATGTTTGGGGCAAATCCAATACAACACATTACTGTGTATTACTCTCAATTTTTTCAACCATAGTGGTGGCTGTATCGTGTTATGAGTATGCTTGTCACCGTTAAGGACTGGGGAGTTTTTCCAGAATAAAAAATGTATGTATTGGAGCTAAGCACAGGCAAAATCTTTGAAAACCTGATTCAGTCTGCTTTCCACCAGACACGGGGAAATGAATTCACCTTTTAGTAGGACAATAACCTAAAACACAAGGCCAAATCTTCACTGGAGTTGCTTACCAAGAAGAAAGTGTATGTTCCTGGGTGGCCGAGTTACAGTGTTGACTTAAATGTACATGGAAATCAATGGCTAGACCTAAACATTGTTGTCAAGCAATGATCAACAACCAATTTGACAAAGATTGAAGAATTTAGAAAATAATAAAATTAGCAAATGTTGTACAATCCAAGTGTGGAAAGCTCTGAGAGACTTACCCAGAAAGACTCACAGCTATAATCGCTGCCAAAGGTGCTTCTACAAAGTATTGACTCAGGGGTGTGAATACTTATGTAAATTAAGTATTTCTGCATTTCATTTTCAATAAATTAGCAAACATTTCTACAAACTTGTTTTCCTTTAGTCCTTATGGGGTATTTTGTGTTGATGGGCATGAAAACAAATCTACATACATATTCAAGTGCTTTCAATCAGTAACCTCATGCTGTTAATTGTTTGGTTAAGTGTCTAGTTACACTTGATTCGGATAGTCCGGATAGTCCCATGTAGATGCTGTAGATGGTCATATTATCAGCAAACTATCTGTTGATAAGAAACTGCTTTCTGAGGTTATGGTTAGTTAGGTTTAGAATAAGGGTTAGGATAAGGGTTAAGATTAGTGTTAGTAGATAGCTGGTTGAAATGTTACTGATAGTCTGTGGATAGTCTGTAGAGCAGATTATACACAAAAATGAAACACATTACAAAAGGTACATAATTACAAAGTATTGTGTTGTCTGGTGTTGAGAGCTGCCATGTTCCCACAGATGATTTGAGAACAGACAGAATATGCCAGCTACCGGAGATAAAAACACCTGCTTTGGTTCCTTCTAATACAGTGCGTCCCATACGTTGACAATTATTTTAAAATGAGTCAGTTAATTCATAGTTATTTTGCAAATTGAGTCCCACCGGTCGTCTCATCGGTTTAGTGATATTACCTCATTGGCAACTGTGCTGCAGAGCCGAAGAGGGCCCAGGTTAACGAGGCTGTATGCGATAAGAGTGTAACAGAAACCTGTGCCCCTCGCTATGACTCCCTACTTAATAACCCCTTGAAATGAGGCGCCCTGCCATGGCATAGCTCGTCGACTGCTCAGGATTTCATTACCCAAAGACAAATGGATGAGTCAGCGGCCTTGGCTGGATTTAGGCACACTGGGGGCAAGTGGGGAGCAGGTAATTACCTTAATCAGTGGGAGAATGTCCCGAGTGGCATGGAAGCATGTGATGCCAACGAAGCCAACGGAACATAATCCACAACACAACAAAGGAAGGACCTGGCTGAAGCCCTTCCTTCTCTCCTCCAATGAGCTCACACTATCTAGATGGGAGTACCCCAGAGGGCTGTACAAGGCCCATTAATATGGCCATAGTTTATCCCACTGTTGTGTGAATTGCAAGAAATGTGACATCTTGTATGGTAGCAACTCACATTACTGGACAGTTAAGTCAGGGGTACTAATGAAGAGTTGAGACTTGACAGATAAGGGTAAGGCATGAGCCGGAGGGGTGGTCCTTGACCTGTGTAGGGGTGAGGTGTGACTA